>NC_143517.1:38839986-39122486 GCF_031878675.1 Megascapheus bottae
GGAGGTTTCACCAGCTGGGCTGGGTTCCAGGAGTTCAGCTATCTTTGGACCCTGTCAGAATCTGGCCGCCCCCCACTGTGTAGGCAGAGCAGATTGCAGGGAAAGCTGAGGGGTCTGGCTAGGCAGCTCTGTCCTCTGGAAGGAATACCTTCCCCTTGTACCAGGGCACAGAAAAGAGCCAGACCTGGTCTGGCAAGAGACCAAATGCTTTATGTACATAGAGGAAGTACGGCGAAAGTCCCCTTGCAAGAACCGAGGCACTCAACTATTGTGAATCAGTGGCAGGGATGAGAACAAGAACTGAGAACTAAGCATGACACTGGTGGCTCATATCTATAATTTTAGCTACACAATAGGCTGAGGTCTGTGGATCAATATTTCCAGCCTAGGCAGGAAAGTCCATGAGAATCTTTTTTTTTTTTTTGGAGGTTTTTATTTTTTTATTTTTTTCATATATTTTTATTGTAATTAATAGAAGGGTTGCATGATATTTGCCAGATAGATGGTGCATTAATTCCCATACATTGATACCCTTTTTCATGTATTGGTCCCCATTTCCCTCCCCCCCACCCACACTCCTCATCTTGTTTTCCCCCCTTCCCTATCCAGTTTCAAGTAACTAAATACAAATATATCCGATATATCAGGTAGCAAAGTGAGATACTGTAACAATATGAGATAACCAAGGGACAGCAAAAGAGATGAGAGATAACATAGTACATTAAGGACAACAATCATTCATTATATGGTTTATGTTTCTATATCCTAGAGATCCTTTCATTTAGCGTCCTACTATATGGCCTTTCGTATCAAGGTTTTGCTCTACTGCAAATCTCTGCTAGTAGAGCCCAAGGTTTCTACTGATTATGACAAATGAGGGAAACCATTGAGCCTAAGTTCCTTTGAGTCTGGCTTACTTCACTTAATATGATCTTTTCTAAGTCTTTCCATTTCCTAACAAATGGGGCAATGTCATTCTTTCTGACAGCAGCATAGAATTCCATCACATCTTGTTGATCCACTCATCAACTGAGGGACATCTAGGTTGGTTCCATATCTTTGCTATGGTAAATAGTGCTGCAATGAACATTGTTGTGCTAGTGGATTTAGTATGTCTTTGTTTCTGGATGATTGGGTAAATGCCAAGTAGTGGAATTGCTGGGTCATAGGGGAGCTCTATGTTTAGTCTTTTGAGGCACTGCCATACTGCTTTCCACAGTGGTTGAACGAGTTTGCACTCCCACCAACAGTGTAGTAGTGATCCCTCCTGGCCACACCCCCTCCAGCATCTGTTGTTATTAGTTTTCTTGATCCTGGCCATTCTAACTGGAGTGAGGTGGAATCTTAGGGTTGTTTTGATTTGCATTTCTTTTATGACCAGAGATGTTGAGCATTTCTTCATGTGTCTATAGGCCATTTTTGTTTCTTCTTCAGAGAAGACTCTCTTTAAGTCCTTGGCCCATCTTTTAATGGGATGGTTGTTACTTTGGAGATTAGTTTTGGATTGATTCAATTTTTTGAGCTGTTGATATATTTTAGATATGAGGCCTTTGTCTGTTGTATGGTTGGTGAAGATCTTCTCCCACTCTGTAGGCTTCCTAATTAGTTTACTAGCTATGAGATTCTTATCTCCAATGAATCACCAAAAAGCTGGAAGTGGAGCTGTGGCTCAAGTGGTAGCATACCAGGTTTGAGAAAGACAGCTAAGGGACAATGCCCAGATCCTGAATTCAAGTTCCAGTGGTGGTACATGTATGAGCACGTGCACGCACACACACGCATACACCCTACAAAAAAAACAACTGAGAAATTGCCGAGCTAACCTAATTAGTAGTTATGTAATTATTATCTGAAAGGAAGAGTGGAATAAGGCAAACATAATTAGTTTATGATTAGGCCAAAATGCACGTAATTAGAGCTCTATGGGCCTAAATGAGTAATATAATTTAAAATATAGAAGTACTATTTTTTAAAGCACCATTTTTTTATTGTTACTATTAAGGGGTTACAATTGCATAAGTCTGGTTATGTGTATAATGCTTCTTGGTCAATGTCACTCCTTCCTTTGTTCTTTCCTATTTCCCTTTCTTGTCTTTATACCCAAATTACAGGGTTGATTTTTGGCATAATATATGTTGAATATAATGACTACATTTGGTCATCCTTCCTCCTCCATACCTCTACTTCCCTCTACTTCCTCCCTACAACAATAAACATGTTTCAGCTTTCTGGTGTTCATTTCATAAACAGTGCATTTGTTCAGAGAGGTTACATCTTTGGATTCCTGCTAAAGTCATTTATCTGAACCAATGTGAATATTTTCTAGAGGGAGAGAGTAGAAGCACACTGCCATCAATTCACCTAGTGTTCGGGAGATTTTCTGCTGAGCTAAAAGATTTGTACCATGAAACTCTTAAGTGTGCAATTCAGTGGCAGTAAGTACTGTCTCCTTGTTAGACAGCCATCGGTCACCTCTGTCCATCGTGGAACTTTTTACCTCATCCAAACAGAACCCCTCCAACTCTCTTTTCTCTGACATCTATCCACATGCCAGTCCCTGGAAACCCTGCATCTATGAATTTGACTATCCTACAGTAATTCATACAAGCAGAGTTTACGGTATTTGCCATTTTGTGACTGTCTTCAGAGTTCACCAATATTGCAGCACATGGCAGAATTTCCTTCTTTAAGGCTAAATAATATGCCATGTTATATGTGCGACACCTCTTGTTTATCCACGGACACATTGTTTACAAGTGGACTTTGGGCTATTGTTAGGAATGCTGCTACCATGAACACAGGCAGCAAATACCTGTGCAGGTCACAGCGTTTAGGTCTTTGGTGTACATAACTAAAGTAGAAATTTGGATCCTATTGTAGCAAGCCACTTTACTCTTGAGCCAACCCTCAAAAAGAACACTGTTAGATGTTCAGGATCTTTGTTTGTGAGAGAAGACTTATTCCACTGTACAGAGATCAAGGAGAATGTGAAACTTTTTTTTTTTTTGGCCAGTTTTGGGGACTGAACTCAGGGGCTAAGCACTGTCCTTAGGATTTCTCAAAACTAGAGCTCTACCACATAACAGCACTTCCGGCTTTTTCTATGTATGTGGTACCGAGGAACTGAACCCAGGTCTTTGTGCATGCTTAAGCAAGCACTCTACCACCAGGCCAAACTCCCAGCTGAAACTTTTTTTGGATGTACATTTTTATTGTTATTATGAAGGTAATGTGCAGAGGGTTCCAGTTATGTAAGTCAGGTAGAGACTACATTTCCTTTTGGACAATGTCATTCCTTCCCTTGCTGTCTCCCAGTTTTCCCCTCTGGTCCCTACACACAAGTTGTAGCGTTCACTGTCCACAGTGTCTGGTGAGTACCACTGCTGCATTTGTTTCCCCTTTGTCCTTCCATTTCCATGGAGACTATGATAGAAAATGCTCATAACATAGAAAACGCTATCTCAGGGGCCGGGAGTTTGGCCTAGTGGTTAAAGTGCTTGCCTAGCATGCATGAAGACCCGGGTTCGATTCCTTGGTACCACATATATAGAAAAAAGCCGGAAGTGGTGCTGAGGCTCAAGTGGTAGAGCTCTAGCCTTGAGAAAGTCCAAGGACAGTGCTCAGGCCCTAAGCTCAAGCCCAGGACTGGCAAAAAAAATAAAAAGAGAAAACACTATCTCAGCCACATGCACCAAGGACTTTGAAAATAGGAGGGTTTGTTTGTCTGTTTGTTTGTCAATGTGGAGCTTGAACTCTGGGCCTGGGTGCAGTCCCTGAGCTCTTCAGCTCAGGGTTAGTACTCTGCCACTTAAGACCTTAAGCCACAGTGCCATTTCCAGGAGTTTTTAAAGTCACTATATTTGTGCCTTTCCATCCCATGTCACTAATTTATTTTTACTTTTATTTTCTTTTTTGTCAGTCATGGGACTTAAATTCAGGGCCTATGTACTATCCTTGAGCTCTTCTGCTCACTGCTAGTGTTCTACCTCTTTGATTCACAGCACCACTTCTGGTTTTCTGATTGTTAATTAGAGATAAAAGTCTCACAGACTTTCCTGCCTGCATTGGCTTTGAACTGTAATCCTCAGATCTCAGCTTCCTACGTAACTAGGATTATAGGTATGAGCTACCAGCCCCCAGGCATGCCTTCTACTTTTCGGGTATGATTTTGTATCTTACTGTTTTCTTGGTACATGAGGAACTTCAGTGGCTTACAGTTTGATTTAGGGAAGGTTTAATCATCTTAACTGGCCCAAGTCTTATGGAACATTCATTGGTGCTTTTTCCTCCGCCTGTAGACAAGCAAGCGACGTCCAATTTTCATTTTAGTGGCTCTTATGGGAACCAAAACAAAGACAGCATGTTCACAGATTTGTTTGTTGCATAAACATTTTGCAATGCATCAAAAAGATTTTCTTCCAGGGAGACAGTGTTCTTAACATCTCTTTCTGGCCTAAGTCTGTCTCTCTGTCTCTCTGTCTCTCCCTCTGTCTTGCTCTCTCTCCCTCCCTTCCCCTCTCTCCTTTCTCTCTCTCCCTCTCTCTCTAGGAGGGAGGGAAGGAGGGAGAGAGAGGGCTTGAACTTAGGGCCTGGGAACTGTCCCTAAGCTCTTTTTGCTTGAGGTTAATGCTCTACCACTTGAGACAGTTTCAGTTCTGGCTTTTTTGGTGGTTCATAGAAAAGATTCTTATGAACTTTGCTGTCTGAATTGGCCTCCTAAGTAGCTAGGGTTACAGATATGAGCCACTGGTGCTTAGCTCTGGCCTCAAGTCTTTGAGGAAGACATTTTACCTACTTAGGAAATAATGAAGACAAGACATCTCTGTTAGCTGTGTTGCTTTGTATTCTTATGGTTTTTTTGTTTTTGTTTTTTGGGGTTTTTTTTGCCAGTCTGGACTTGAGCTCAGGGCCTTAGCATGTCCTTGGACTTTCTCAAGGCTAGAGCTCTACCACTTGAGCCTCAGCACCACTTCCGGTTTTTTCTTTGTATGTGGTACCGAGGAATCGAGCCCTGGTCTTCATGCATGCTAGACAAGCACTCTACCACTAGGCAAAACTCCCAGCCCTCTTTTTTTTTTTTTTTTTGCCAGTCCTGGGCTTGGGCTCAGGACTTTCTCAAGGCTAGTACTCTACCGCTTGAGCCTCAGCATCACTTCTGGCTTTTTCCTATGTAGGTGGTACCAAGGAATCGAACTCTGGTTTTTGTGCATGCTAGGCAAGCACTCTATCACTAGGCCAAACTTCCGGCCCCACTCCCGGCCCTCTTACGTTCTTTTTAAAATTTCTTTTTTTCTTTCCAGAGATAGACTACTGTGCCTCTCCTGGTCATGGATGCCAACACAAGTGCGTCAACACTGACAATTCCTATACTTGCCGCTGCCTGAAAGGCTTTATTCTGAATCCAGACAAGAAGACCTGCAGGAGTGAGTCACATGGGTGGAAGAGAGGGAGGGGCTTGTTCTACCAGATGCTCCTCAATCTGCTTTTCCTCTTCTCACAAGGGCTTGAACTCTGGGCCTGAGGACTGTCCCTGAGCTCTTTAGCTCAAGGCTATCACCCTATCCCTTGAACCACAGTGCCACTTCCAGTTTTCTGGTCATTAATTGAAGAGATAAGAGTCTCATGGACTTTAGTGCCAGGCTGGCTTTGAACCATGAAACTCAGATCTCAGTCTCCTGAGTAGCCAGGGTTACAGGTATGAGGCCACCATACCTGGCTTCTTCACAAGTCTTCAGCAAGCTATCCTTGTGCTCAGCATTTGAACATTGCTCTTCTCTATGTTTTGACTTTTAGTTGACTAGATTCTATTGTGGGGACTTTTTTTTTTTTTTTTGCAATTGAATAGACTGGATCTAGCTATTGGGTTTCTTTAGCCAAGTAAGGGTCCAAATTAAATCTTCTTTTCCTTCCCCCCAAGAAGTGGCTGGGCCCAGAGGAAAGCTGTCAAATTAGCTTATTTTTTGTTTTGTTTTCAGTCTCACAAGATAAGATGTTTGCTGGCCTTTGAAGATAGGGCACAGGAGGTGTTTTGCAGCTCTGTGTGTGTGTGTGTGTGTGTGTGTGTGTGTGTGTGTGTGTGTGTGTGTACACATGCATGCACACACCGTGGGCATTTGTAGAACTTTCTGGAGCTTCCACTTAGGGATGGATACCTTTTTCTATGTACTGCTTCTTCCGATCCTTCCTGGCAGTGTTTGGTTGGGTGACAGCATTGACCATATGCTTTTCCTAGAGAGCACTGTGGGCTGTCCAGCGCAGCCAAGACCAGTCTCAATCTTTGCATAGCACTCATTCTAATAACTGTTAGACCTTGCATGGTAGCAGATTGTTGTAATGCCTATGTTTTTAAACTGAGTCTCTTTTAAAAGATAATTCCCACTGCCCTGCCTGGAAACATTCAAGCATTAAATAGGAACTTTAATTGAGAGCATTAAAATGAGAAGACAATTAGATGGAATATTTTCCATGCGACCACACATGCCTACAGTGTGTTACAGGGCCAGCTCTGGCTTGGTGACTCCCATCTGAGCTGTTGTCACCTTTTTCTTTTTTTTTTTTTTTTGCCAGTCCTGGGCTTGAGCACTGTCCTTGGACTTTCTCAAGGCTAGAGCTCTACCACTTGAGCCTCAGCACCACTTCCGGCTTTTTTTTTTTCTATATATGTGGTACCAAGGAATCGAACCCGGGTCTTCATGCATGCTAGGCAAGCACTTTTAACCACTAGGCCAAACTCCCGGCCCCTTGTCACCTTTTTCTAGGGGTGAACATGTTGGGGGTGGACCTGAACCAGGGAAAATCAGTCTCAGCTGGACCCAGAGATATGGTTCCAGAGCTTTTATGTGGAGGCTAATTACATCTGGCTCAACTTAGACATGCATCATGGTTGTAAGCTTCTTACATGTTACTGGTGGAGGGGAGAAAGACGAGTGGCCATTGGTGGAGACCCTGCATGTCTAGTCAATAGCCTAAGATTCCCCTGATCCTGCCGCTCCCTCCATACCTGGTCCTGGCAGGCACTTGGAGGAACAGAAGCCTCCGAGACAGTGATCACCCAGGTTTGCCAGAGGTGCCACTTGATCAATAGACTGCACCATTTATTTGTAGGCTGTGGCAGTAACCACTAGTCCTTAATACTCATTTGTGGCAAATCTCAAGGCCGGTACGCTATCATTTGAGACACAGCTCTACCTTCAGCTCTTTGCTGGTGTAGTTAGAGATAAAAATCTCACAGGCCTTTCTGTCCAGGCTGATTTCGAACCTTGATTCTCAGATCTCAGCCTCCTGAGTAGCTAGTATTACACGAGTGAGCCACCAATGCCTGGCCTGGATTTCCATTTTCAAAAGAAGGAACAACTGCTTCAACTGATTGCTTTAAATCTACCTAGTTTTTCTGGAACTTCCTCTATGCCATTCAGATGGCATTATAGCTTCCTGTTTGCACTCACTAAATGTCTACGTTTTCAGTCTTCTCATTTAGGTTCCAACTCTTTTGTGAATTAACACATACAAAGGCCATTTAAAATGTGGGCATGATGGTCTATATTTATAATCCTAGCTAAGTAAGTGTTCAACCATTTGAGCCATATTCTCAGTACTTTGTACTTTTGTTATTTTTTTTTCCAGATAGCGTCTTGTAGGAGCATACCAACTTACTCCTCCCGCCATTTACATACATGTACCTACACATATGTGGGATTACAGAGTAAACCATCACACTTGACTTGGTTATTGAAATGGAGACATATTTACATCTTTCACGTATTGCCCTCAAACTTTTTGTCTGTGAATCTTTCTGATCTCTACCTTCCAAGTAGCTGGAATTATGAGCACAAACCACAACACCTGGCTTTGACCCTTAATTACAACTCCCTTAAATACCTGGATATTTTTCTAAGTTAGACACTGAATAATGGGATGGCACTGTTAGATGTCATTGTAGGCAGAAGTGCCCTACATGTCTTGAGGCCTGCAGATCAGGCTAACTTGAGGAAGACAGTGATTGGATTTTCTTAGCTGTTCCATCTTCCTTAGAAGGCATGAGCTGGGATGTGTGGCCTTTACCTCTCAGCTCTTTGCTTTCAACACAATTCAGCTCAACTCAACTGAGGCTCAACCTGGGCTTTGGCCATCAGAAGAGGATGGAAACAATATAGAAGCATCCAGATAGCATCGCAAGCCTCAGGTTCTCTTTTGGTGTACCATCGTCTCTGTGTCCTGCAGAATGCTTGCTTTCCAGATGTTTCCTGAGGTTCACCTGCCTTCTCCTCTCTACTACAAGCTTCTCACTCCCACCTTCCCACTTCCCACTCCACATTCTCAGAGGCCATAAAACCTCCACCTTTACTGCCACTCAGAACACCAAGTAGAGCCTGGGTTGCTTCTTGCTGAACCTTGGACCCTGCACTGTCTGCCCCTATCCTGGCCAGCCTCTGGTACAGCCCTCACACTCGTTCCTGGGACCTCATGCTCATTGTTTCCTCAGCCCCTCTGCTGTCTAACTCTCCTCCTCCTTGTGGCCTCCAGTTGGCTGTCACCTCCCCAGGGAGGGCTATCCTGACATCTCAGGGTCCCAGGGGGAAGCTCCTCTGTGATTTCTTTCCTGAGTCTGCCTCCTCACTGTGCACAAACCCCCGGAAGCAGGAGCTGTGGTCTTATCAGTCTTCTCATCCCCTACATACATCTAGCTCAGAGCCTGGCACTTGGCTGGTAAGTTCATTAGTGATTGTTATCATAGAAACAGCACCCGCAAACTCTTTCCTTAGAGACTGTAGGAGCCCCTGGAAAGGGCGGGGTGTCCAAAATCTGAAGGAAGGTTCATCTCTCTTCACCTCAGGGATTAACTACTGCGCACTGAATAAACCTGGCTGTGAGCACGAGTGTGTCAACACGGAGGGGGGCTATTACTGTCGCTGTCGCCGAGGCTACACCTTGGATCCCAATGGCAAGACCTGCAGCCGTGAGTTGAGCCCCCTGGGGGGTAGGCATGGTGGCTGGTGATGGTCTGCCCGAGGTCTCCAGGCTCACTAGCAAGCAGGCCCTTCTGAGGGCCTGATAGACCAACAAACACAGGCTTCCTATCTTCACTATTATCATGTGGTTGGACCGTTAGAACCACCTACCCCATAGATTGGGTTGTGTGCATTTTCAAGAATCAGTATGTGCTAATATGGAGACAAATTGCCTGAATTCCCAGCACTTGGCAGGCTGAGGTAGGAAGATCACAATTCTGAGCACAGCCTGACCTATAAAGCAAGATCTTGTCTTCAAAAATAAAATATTATAGAGATTCCCTTCCTGAATATTTGTTTGTTAAATATGTCATTTGAAATATGATGTAAAAATCAATGTTAATAAATTCATTAAAAAATAAATTATTAAAAATAAATGAATAAAAACTAAAAGAGCTGGACACGAGCAGCTCATACTTAGAATCCTAGCTACACAGGCTAGGCAAGAAAGTCTGTGAGACACTTCTCTCCAGTTAACCATCTAAAAGCTAGAAATGGGCCTGTGGCTCAAGTGGGAGAGCATCAGCCTTGAGTAAAAAGTGCTCAGGGATAGGGCCCGGGAGTTTGGCCTAGCGGTTAAAGTGCTTGCCTAGCATGCACAAAGACCAGGGTTCGATTCCTCCTCGGTATCCCACATACACAACCAAGCCGGAAGTGGCAGAGACGAGACACAACCAAGCCGGAAAAGTGGCAGAGACAAGACTGCGACGGCGACAGAGAGCGAAAGCAAACAAGCGGAGCCCAACCGAGTGGTGGCCGGAGCGAGCGGGGGCCGGAGCGAGCAGGGCCGGAGCGTGCGGGAGCGAGCCGAGCCAGAGCCAGCGAGGCCGGAGCGAGAAGGGGCCGGAGCGAGCAGAGCCAGCAGAGCCAGGAGCAAGCGAGAGCTGGCCGGCCGGAGCGAGCGGGCCAGGAGCGTGCGGGAGCGAGCCGGGCGGAAGCAAGCGGGGCCAGAGCAAGCGGGGCCAGAGCCAGCGGGGCCAGAAAGAGAAAGGGGCCAAAAAAAAAAAAAAAGTGCTCAGGGATAGTGCCCAAGATCTGAGTTCAAGCCTCTGTATCAAAAAAAAAAAAAAAAATCAATAGCATGACATACCCAGAACAGTGCTTCTAGGCGTGGCGGTCTATAAATGTGACCTACTATTATTTTTTGCTGCTAAAGCACTTAGTAAGGCAGATAGACTTAAATTCAAACCTAAGCTCTGCCACACTGTACACGTGACTCGTCCTATCTTCTTTTAAAGGTGAAGACGATGGCAGTATCGATCCCTTAGAGATGGCTCTGAGACCCTCAGCCTCTTAGCCTAGCGCCTAGGGCAGGACAAACATCCGGGCAAAGCCTTGCCACAGTCCACATGGAGAGAGGCTGTAAAAAACACAAGTGTGGGCCTCAGGCTGGGTTAGGAGGCCTTCATGGAGAGAGCTCAGGCTGCCCTGAAAGCAAAGCTGAGGAACGTGGAACTTTTGGTGGAGCCTTTTCTTTATTTTTTTGTGTCTGAGCCCCTACAAAGCTCCATTCGGTGATGTGAACCCAGGGGAACTTGCTGGCCTTGCCAGCTGGACTCTTCTGGCACTTCTTATGAGGTACAGTCTCCATGGTCTGGGCCAGCGGGGTGGGAGTGCATGGGGTTGTGGTGGATCCTTGTGGCCCTGGTAGGCTGGAAGCTGGGGCAGTGACCCAGCTCTTGAAGAAGGGTCCCTTTGTGTGGCTTTCCACCCAGCACGCCACACATCTGCTCCTGCCACCAGGACAGAGATAGTCTGTGAGCGAGACAGTGCAACTGTTGAGCATTTGGACCCGGAACTTGGAGGAAGGAAAGTTTCACCACTGATGTATGAGGTACAGAGCCAGCTCAGGAACGCTTGCTCTCCTCCGTCCTCAGATGGAACAAAGTGCCTCACATGGGCTTTCTAAGGACCAGTGTCAGAGGTCAGCACTCTGATGTGCATTTGCCTCTGCGTGTTTCTGGGTTCAGAAGCCCTCTATTCAACAAGGAAGTTGCAAATGGGTGGATCTGGGCAAACCCTGACTTTTCCAGAAGTGTGGGCTCTGCCAACTGCTACTCTTGACAGGTGTCCTAGGGCAGGCTGGACCTGACTTCGCTGAACCCTTCCCACTTGGCTACCAAGTTGCCATAACCTGCCTGCTTTGCTCCCAGCATGCTTTGGGGAGTATCAAAGATCTCAGAAGTGGAGAATGAAATCTCAAATTTCCTCTAAGATTTAGTAAACTCGAAGAAAGTATAAACCGAGGGCTGGGACATAGTTCAGTAGCAAAGCACTTGCTTAGCAAGTGCAATGTCCTGAGTTCAATCCCCAGTACTAAAATAGAAAAGACAGATAGACAGACAGAAGGAATGAACAAAAAAGAGAGAAAGAATAAACCAAGGGGTTGGAAGCACGGCCACTGAACAAAAGCATCAGATCCTAAGTTGGAACTCTGGGTAAAAAATGTATAAACTAAGCCATTTCAGTCTAGGCATTCTCAGGGAAAGCCAGGGCCTTCCACTGCCCCTTAGAACTCGTAAGTCCCAGGCCATGACAGCTGTGCTTTTTATGGCACCCACTTGGCTTAGACACAGGCAAAATCTGCCATAAAACAACTCTATTGAGTCCCCCAATAGGCTGATGAGCTATCTTCATTCTTTTTTTTTTAATTGTTGGGGTAATGTATAGAGGGGTTACAGTTATATTTGTCAGGTAGTAGGTGCACACATGATACCCCTTCTCATGTTTTTGTCCCTATTTCCCTCCTCCCACCCCCTCCCAATCATCTTGTTTGACCCCCTTCCTTTTCCTATTTCAAATAAACATATATACAATATACCAGGTAACAAAGTCAGATACAATAACAATATGAGATTAAAGGGCAAAAAGAGAGAAGAGAAATAACATAGTACATTAAGAACAATAATCAGACAAGATGAAGCTCTTATTTTCATATCCTAGAGTTCCTTTCATTTATTCTCTTTGTATATGACCTTATGCACCTAGGTTTTGAGCTATTATAATCCTCTGCTAGGAGAGTCCTAGGTGTGTACTAATTATTACAAATGAGGAAAACCATTGAGTCTATGTTCCTTTGGGTCTGGCTTACTTTGCTTAATATGATTTTTTTCCAAGTCTTTCCATTTCCTTACAAATGGGGCGATGTCATTCTTTCTTATGGCAGCATAGAATTTCATTATGTATAAGTACCGCATCTTGATCCAGTGATCTACTGAGGGGCATCTGGGTTGGTTCCATATCTTTGCTATGGTAAATAGTGCTGTAATGAACATCGTTGTTTTAGTGGATTTAGTATGCCTTGTTTCTGGACCATTGGGTAGATGCCTAGGAGTGGAATTGCTGGGTCATAGGGGAGCTCTATGTTTAGTCTTTTAAGGAATTGCCATGCTGCTTTCCATAGTGGTTGAATGAGTTTACACTCCCACCAACAATGTAGCAGAGATCCCTCCTGGCGACATCCCCACCAGCATTTGTTGTTATGAGACATCTTGATCATGGCCATTCTAACTGGATGAGGTTGAATCTCCAATTTGTTTTGATTTGCATTTCTTCATGTGTCTACAGGCCATTCTTATTTCCTCTTCAGAGAAGTCTCTTTTTAAGTCTTTACCCTATCTTTTAATGGGATAGTTGTTTCTTTGAGGATTTATTTTGGAGAGATTCAATGTTTTTAGCTGTAGATATATTTTAGATATGAGGTCTATTGTATGGTTAGTGAAGATCTTCTCCCACTCTATGGGCTATCTGTTTAACTTGCTAGCTATATCCTTTGCTACACAGAAGCCCTGCAGTTTACTGCAATCCCATTTGTCCAAACTTTCTTTAATTTGTTGTGTTTCTGGGTCTTAAGAAAGTTTCAACCTGTGCCAAGGAGGCCTAGTGTATCTCCTATTCTTTCTTTTCTTTTTTCTTTTTTTTTTTTTGCCAGTCCTGGGCTTAAGCTCAGGGCGTGAGGACTGTCCTTGGATTTTTCTCAAGGTTAGAGCTCTATTACTTGAGCCTCAGCACCACTTCTGGTTTTTTCTAAGTATGTCGTACCGAGGAATCGAACCTGGGTCTTCGTGCATGCTAGGCAAGCACTCTACCACTAGGCCAAACTCCCGGCCCCTCTCCTATTCCTTCTTATAAAGTTTTCAGGGTATCTGCCTTTACCTCAAGGTCTTTGATCCATTTGGAGTTAATCCTGGTGCAGGGTGACAAAGAAGGATCAAACGTTAGTTTTCTGCAGGTGCTTAACCAGTTCTGCCAGCACCACTTGTTAAAGAGGCTCTTTCTTCCATTCTATGTTTTTGGCTCCCTTATCAAAGATTAGGTGGCCATAGGTTTGTGGGTTGATTTCTGGGTCTTCAGTTCTATTCCATTGATCCTCAGGCCTGTTTTGGTTTCAAGCTGTTTTGGTTACTATGAGCTATCTTCATTCTTATCCTGTTTTGTTCTTTTCCCCTGTCCTAGTGCTTGAACTCAGGGCCTGGGCACTGTCCTCAGATTCTTTGTATTGAAGGCTAGTGCTCTACCACTTGTGTATGTGGTACTGAGGAATCAAACCTGGGGTTCATGCATGTTAGGCTAACACTCTACCACTAGGCTATGCTCCCAGCCCATTCTTATCCTGTTTAAACAGTACATCTGGAGCATCCAAAAACATTAGAACAATTTGGAGGGGCGGGCTGCAACTGGCACATTCTGGCACAACCAGAATGTGAACATGGGCCTGTGGCTCCTGCAGTTCTGCCAGTGTTTGCAGGAGCTGCATCCACCAGTGGAATATTCTAGAAGGTGCTGATCTCAGGCTTTACAGTGAAGACACTTACTTGGTGACTCCCCACAAGGCCTTTAGTGTCTGTCCAGTCTCTAGGGGTACATTTTCTCCATCCAGGAAATCTGGGAGGCTGCCCACAGGGCTGTTCGTGGGAACCGTCCACCACAGCTGTGTGTTCACTGGCCTTCAGCCCTGGAAAGCCCGGGACCAGCTGTGAGGTGTTTGGGTGCCAGGATGGCCCACACAGGCAGCCCAGGCTTTGCTTGTTTTCTGAATTTGAATATCCTGATGATGAGAATTGTTGTTGTTGTTTTAATCACGTTCTCTTTTTTATTTTCAAATAGAAATGGAGCTGCGTATATTTGCATTACTTGGTAATAATAATAGCTGTGCAGTAAATGGTTGCTGCCTGGCAGCTCTTGTTAGGAGGACTTAGTATGTATCTCTGGTTCTCACCATTGCCACGTGCATTTCTCCAGTCAGGAAGTGATAGCAGAGAAGCCAAGTGACTGCCCACTGTCCACAGATAGGGAGTGGCGGACATGGGAATTTGATGGCAGAGAACCCGCTCTCTTAAGCTCTGCAGCTTAAGGCTTGGGGAAAGTGCTGTTCTCTTCCTGAGCCTCCCTTTCCTCTCTGAAATGGGAGCCCCACCAGCTCCCAGCATCTCTCATCATGATGGTAGATGGCAGATTTGCCATGCCAAGGCCCTGGCTCAGGAGTGCTGGTGTCAGAATTACCCTTGAGAACATTTCCCAGTCATTGCAGTTGTGTATAAACTTCACTTTTCAAACAAGGATACGGGAAGACAAACAAGCAAGACTGCTTTTCAGAGAGGCCAGGGACGTGGGATGGAATGGAGCCTTCCTCTCTGGTGGCAGGCTGGTGGGTCATTCCCCTTCAGTTCTCTTCCAGCTTTTGTGTGTGTGACCAATGCAGGGCTGGACCACTGTGCACAGCAGGACCACGGCTGTGAGCAGCTGTGTCTGAACACGGAGGACTCCTTCGTCTGCCAGTGCTCCGAGGGCTTCCTCATCAACGACGACCTCAAGACCTGCTCCCGTGAGTCTCCCGTGCACCTCCCTGGCTGGGAAGCAGCAGTAGTCAGTGGTAGTCAAATGTGAGGCCATGGCAGGGGAGAGCAGGCCAGGCCTGGTCCCCATTTCCTCTGTTCTCTGCACTGACCAGGGAAATGGAAGGGGAACCCCCTTCAGAAAGTGGGGCTGTACAACTACAAGGATGGAAAACTGTTAGTCACTTATCTTCCATCATCCTGTCCCAGAGCTGTTGCTGACAGCGGCCTGGTGACCTCACCCGGCTTTTGGTTTTGCAGGAGTGGACTATTGCCTGCTCAGCAACCATGGTTGTGAGTATTCCTGCGTCAATACAGAAAAGTCCTTTGCCTGTCGGTGCCCCGAGGGACATGTGCTCCGAAGCGACAGGAAAACCTGTGCAAGTGAGTCTCACTGTGGTTGAGGTTCGGGCACAAATAGGACTTGGCACAGGTATCCAGGGGTACGGGGTGCTGAGGCCATGTACACTGGTCTGTGTGTCCTTTCTCTGGACATCACTGAGCCTGTGTGAGTTTTGTGCCAAAAGTAGCTCAGGGATAGTGCCCAGGTCCAGAGTTCAAGCCCTAGGACAGGCAAAGGAAAAAAAAAAAAAGGTAGAGCCCTGGTTCTTAATATGATCTGAAATCTGAGTATGATTTGTCTTCTCTGGAAGTCATAGTGAAATTTGATTACCATCATGGTGTTGAGACATAGAGCCCTTCAGAGATGATGTGATTGTTAAGATGGGTTGATGATTTTATCAGGGAAATGGGTTAATTCTCAAAGGACAGATTTGTTATGAAGAGAGAATTGGTTGTGATTGTTATAAAGTGGGACCAATCGCCCCTTTCTCTCACCTTTGCACAGTCTGGTGCACTTGCTCTTTCTTCCCAGGGTATGAAGCAGAACAAGGTCCTCACAAATGTCTGGGCTTCCTCCACCTGTCTTCTTTCTAATCCTCCTGTCTGCAGTGTTCAGCTCTATAGCCATAGAACTGGATTAAGATGCTCTCGACACACCCTTCAGCCAGCCAGCCTTGAAGGATAATGATGAATAATAACCAGGGCCCCTGGTGGACTGCCAGTAGTTTTTATGCCCTGCTAATAAGCACTCCAGGGACAGATGAGGAAGCTGCTGCAGCTCAGATAAAGGAAACAGCCCGAGGTTACCCGCTAGTAAGTGAGGATTCACGTTCTGCTCTGTGTGACTCCAGATTCAGTTATAGGAGGAAGAGAGGAATCCTTTGCCTGCTTCCTCATGTCCCAGCACACGGCCAAGTTGTCACGATGTTGATTGGGTGCGCATTAATGCCTGTCTCCACTTGGATATATATGATTGGAGGGTGGGGTGCTGATGCTCAGGCCTATAATCCTAGCTACTCAGGAAGCTGAGATCTGAGGATCTTGGTTTGAAGTCAGATTGGACAGAAAAATTTGTGGGATTCTTATCTCCAATGAACCATGCAAAAGCCAAAAGTAGAGGTAAGACTCAAGTGAAAAAGCTCAAGAACAGTACCCAGGCTCTGAGTCCAAGCCCCGGACCTAGAACACTACCACCAACTTGGTGTTATACACCTGTCACCCCGGTACAATAAGAAGTGTTAACAGGAAGATCATAGCTCAGACCAACATGAGCATGCCTGGAGGTGTGGCTCAAGTGATAAAGCACCTGCCAGTCAAATAGAAAGCCCTGAATTCAAACCCCTGTACTGATATATATATATATAATATGTATATATGTGTATATATATGTACACATACACACACTCCCTCCTTCACTCAAAAAGGCTTCTGTATTTTCAGCCTGCCCTGCAGTCCTGTTCCCAAGTACAACAAGAAATCTGAATATAATCATTTGAGAGAAAGCTTTGAAATAGAGGAAAAGGATCATAATTGACTCTTTTCATCCATGGCCATTGATACAGTGGGGCTATAAATTGATTGATGCACATTTTATAGCATCAGTTCACATGTGGAAGATGAGCTTACCATACAGCTGGGTGTCTGTCTACGTTACCCATGAGGAAATATTTCCCCAGCCTGGACTTCAGGTCTTGGTTAATGGGTTATCTATGTCACAGTTTGCTGTGGCTCCCTGCCCAGCTGCCTCACAGATGGCTAGAACTGCCTAACCAGGACTGGGTGTAGAATGCAGAAAGTAGATGACAGGAGTTTCATGTCTCCATCACCATAGGCTCCCCATACCTTCCTTTGTCCTTTTCTTTACTGAGATTATTAAGAACTAGGGATCAGATGGGTGCAAGACTGCTAAAAGTTTTCTTACAGACACTTCCAAAGCCATGCAGCCCGCTCTGCTCTCTCTGCCCTCTTCACATGCGAGTTATGCCTCTGATTTTTCCTCGGTTACAGTGTAGGCACAGTGATATTATCTACATGAGTGAATGCAGTTAAAAGTGAATTTTAGTCAGGCACTGGTATAATTTTAGCTACTCAGGAGGCTGAGATCTGAGGATCAAAGTTCAAAGCCAGCTTGGGCAAGAAAGTTTGGAAGACTGTTATCTCCAGTTTACCACCAAAAAGCTTGACGTGGAGCTGTGGCTTAAATGTTAGAACATTAGCCTTGAACAAAAAAGCTAAGGATAGCACCTAGGCCTTGAGTTCAAGCCCTAGTCAGTACGGAAATAGAAACAAAGAAACAAAAAAGTATGTTCTGGTATTTCTCTATGAGCCCTCGTGAGGGAATCACAGTGCATGAGAGATATGTCTTAACCCACCGCGCAGGCTTCTCACTGAAGACTCTCTGTCTGCTCTATAATGACTCAGTATGACAGTCTTGTTCTGTAATAACGGGCTAAGTTTTCACTGCGGCCACAGTAACTTGGGGTTGGGGTTTGGTCCCCAGCCCTCTGCCAGATGACACGGAGCCAGCCGACATGACTGTACCTTTTTTGGAAAAGCCTGGTGCACAGCTCAGGTCAGCCAGGCCTGCCTAGCTCAGTAGATCAGGGCAGCCTGTGCCCCCAGGCATGACCATGTGATTTGAAGAGCCTTCACTCAGCTTCCAGAAGTCCTCTGGAGCCTGAGCCAGAGCACCCAGGTTCTTAGGTCTCTGAGATGAAGTGCGCACTGCGGCACAAGGCCTGTTCTCCTGCCCTCAGCCTCAAAGGGGCAGTGGAGGTGGTCTTATCTACCAGACCTCACCCCTCACTAGACGTTTCCTTGAAATAGACTTTGGACCTGGGCCCACCAGTACCAAAAACTCTCCATGAGCCTCATGTGCACACGGTGAGAGCACACTGGCCTGTGTGCTCTTGGAGGTTAGAGGTCAGAGGTCAGACACCAAGTCCCATCTGAGTTTCCAGGGTCTGGCCTGTAGGAGATGCTCAACAAAGTGAATGATCGAGTGAATGGATGGAGGATAGCTGTCTTTTTTTTTTTAATAGAAACTTAAAAATAATTATTGTTATTGTAAGGGTGATATAAAGAGAGATTATAGTTACATAAATCAAGTAAATAATACATTTCTTTTTGGACAATGTCATGCTTCCCATGTTCTCCCATTTTTTTTTTTTGCCAGTCCTGGGCTTGAGCTCAGGGCCTGAGCACTGTCCTTGGACTTTCTCAAGGCTTGAGCTCTACCACTTGAGCCTCAGCACCATTTTTGGCTTTTTTCTACGTATATGGTACCAAGGAATTGAACCCAGGTCTTTGTGCGTGCTAGGCAAACACTCTACCACTAGGCCAAACTCCCAGCCCGCTCTCCCAATTTTTTTTTGGGGGGGGGGGTGGGCCAGTCCTGGGCTTGAGCTCAGGGCCTTGGCACTGTCCTGGACTTTCTCAAGGCTAGAGCTCTACCACTTAAGCCTCAGCACCACTTCCAGCTTTTTTCTATGTATGTGGTACCGAGGACTCAAACCCAGGACTTCATGCATGGTAGGCAAGCACTCGACCACTAGGTCGAACTCCCCACCCCTGCTCTCCCAATTTTCCCCTCCCATCCCCACATACAAATTGTATAGTTCATTTTCAACACAGTGTCTAGTGAATACTACTGCTGCATTTGTTCACTCTTTGTCTCTCCATGTCTGTGCCTCTCCTTACACTCCCAAAGGCGGGGGGTGGGGAAGACCAACTGTCTTTTGACAGGTGGCCCTTTGCTCACTCGCTGTCCAGTAACCTTTAGGGGCTCCTCACTCCCAGATATGGCATGTGGAGAGCCCCACTCCACCTTGTCAGCCAGGACCCTGTCATCTCTGTAGGTTCTTTGCTCTGAGCAGGCCCTGAGCCTTCCAGCCTGTCCTGCCTCCATGTAAGGTGTCCTCCCCGCCTAGCCTGTCACCGGTGTGTCCTCCAGGAGGAATGTTCCGGTAGCTGGGGGCCGCTCCTCACCAGGGTTGGTGGAGAACCTCCCACTTGCTCCCCTGCCCAGCCCACTTCGGCAGGCATGTGAGAAGTAGCATGGCAGAGCGGAAGTGTTAAGCTGGGAATGTAAGGCCCGGGTTTAAATCTTAGCATTTCTATCCTAGCCAACGGAGTTGCCCTTGTCTGCGTATGAAGGTACATCTGTGAATGGCGATTCCTGTCAGGCCTTTGGGCTTTAGTGACACTGCTTTGTGAAATTTTGGAGTGCCTTAAATGTTAGGATCCCTCCTTCCACCACAGACTTCTCCCCACTGAGGAGGGGCCTGAAAGAGCTCCTTGCAGGGAGGGGTGGACACCAATCTCCTAGGACTAGGCCCACTTTCCTTAGAAGGGCCTCACAAATGTACCAGGAACACACTGGCTCTCCTGGAGAAGACATCCCTTTTGGCTGTGAAGGATGCTGATGGGGAGCTGAGATGCAAGCCTTCGAGCCCCTGGGAATCTGTCTGGCCATACTCCTAGTCCCACACAGATATGCCAGGCCTGTCCGGGCCTGTGGCCCTAGTTCGGCCTCCCAGGGCTCAGGTTGCATGACAAATACCACAGACAGGATATTGTTTCTTAACCACAGTCACGTATTGCCCACAGTCAACACTTGCAGAGGCTGGAAATCTGAGGTCAGGTGCCAGCATAGTTGGGTTCTGGTGAGGACTTTCTCCTGACTTTCAGCCAGCCAGCATCTCTGGTTGTATAGTGACATGGCAGGAAGAGACAGACACAGATGGAGAGAATGGCCACTTCCCAAAGAACCCACCCGCAGATACTGTGATGTCAGGGATTTGAGTGTCAGCACTGGAATCTGGGACCTATATGAGTGAGGGAAGGTGTCCAGCCACACCCACTTTGTAATAGGCTTGATGGAATAGCACTTGCTTTTGTGGGACCCAGGCACAGGAGGAAAAATGATGCCCCAAGCTACCATGAGCATCTGTGGCAGAGTCAGGACTAGAACTCAAATCTCCTAACTTCAGATCTCTCGTTCAACATGACAGCCCCTCCACAATTCAGTTTGCTGCTTCTGAGAAAAAGCACATGCAGAGGTAACAATGGATTGGCTTCTCTTATTCTGATTATAAGAAAACTCAGGAAGCTGAGTGCTGGTGGCTCATGATTATAATCCTAGCTATTCTGGAGGTTGAAATCTGAGGATTGTAGTTCAAACCCAGCCTAAGCAGGAAAGTCCATGAGAGTCTTATCCCCAATAAACTACCTTAGAAAGCCAGAAGTGAAAAAAAAAAAAAAAGCCAGAAGTAGAGCTGTGGCCCAAGTGGTACAGCACTAGCTTTGAGCAAAAAGAGCTCAGAAAAAGTGCTCAAGCTCTGAGTTCAAGCCCCAGAACTGGCACAAAAAAAAAAAAAGAAGAAAAGAAAAAACACAGGAAATAGCATCATGTTGTTGGGTAGTCTTTACTTACCTACCTTCTTGAAGCAACCAGTGTGGCCCTCCCACAGCGGGCCTTCCTACTAAAGGAAAGCCACACCCTCGCCAGATACAGGTTCAGTGGTTCTGAGCCTGGGGTGCCTGGTTCAGTTGCCTTGGGGTCACCTGACTCCATTGCTCTTGCAAAGAAAAGCCCGACTAAGACAGACTTGGGGAAGCTCCAGGGTGCAAGCGTGTGCTGAGGCGTCTGTCTAGATGGAAGCTTGGCAAGGCTGGCCTGAAAAACCATAGCTATTATATTATCTTGGAAAATGGAAGATTCTTGTTATAAGTTCACAGTAGGGAACAAAATCAAGCTTCCTTCCATAGCCCGCCAGCTGTCTGTTATAGATCTCTCCCTCTCTCTCTCTCTCTGTCTCTCTCTCTGTTTCTCTCTTTCTCTCTGTCTCTCTCTCATTTTCTTTCTACTACATGAGGGAGTTCCCCAAGCCTGGGACAATGATTTGCATTAATAATGAGTCCAGAATGCCTGGAAAAGTAAGTCTGTGCTCCTAGCAAGCCAGCGGCTCCAGCGTTGTTTTCAGATCTCTTCTTCAGTTACAATTTCAGTTAACATTTTCCCATTGTTCCAAGATTTGGGCAGCAGTCCTGCCAGCAGAAAGGCAGGCAAAATTCCCTTCATGTTTGAGAGCTTACTCTAGAATATAATAATACTATGCAGTCAGAAAATAAAACATATGAGATTTGTTATCACAAGATAATGTTTTTGGTCCAGTTCTTCTACTGAGTGACAAGTGATCTTGGCAAGCCATTATTAGCCTTCCCAAACCTTTGTTCTCTTCACTGGTAAATGAGAATAATAACAGCTCACATTCAGCATGGTGTGGTTTGAGGACTCTTACAAGGGAACATCGCTGAAATGCTTTAAAAACAAAACCATGCTTCAAGGGCCAGGAGTTTGGCCTAGTGGTAGAGAGCTTGCCTAGCATACATGAAAACCCTGGGTTCCATTCTTTGGTACACTGTACATTAAAAAAAAAAAAAGCCCGAAATGGTATTGTGGCTCAAGTGGTAGAGTACTGGCCTTGAGAAAGCTCAAGGACTGTGCCCAGGCCCTCAGTTCAAGCCCCAGGACTGGCAAAATAAAATCAAAATCATGCTTAATTCATGATATTCTTAAAGTTATTGTCTACACATCCAATGTAGAAGCATGCGCCATCTGGAAAGACTGATGTAACTCAGAAATGTGTATAGTTCCTAGAAAGTGTCAGTGACCTCCCATCCTCAATGCTAAGCTTGTGTTGCCTGGTTGTCATAGGTGCACAAAAGCCACACAGCACAGGGACCAGTGGCTCAGGCCAATGATACCTAGCTACTCAGGAGGCTGAGATCCGAGGGTGGCAGTTTGACTCTTATCTCCAATTAACTTCTCAAAAACTGGAAGTAGACATGTGGCTCAAGTGGTACTAGCCTTGAGCAAAAGACCTCAGGGACAGCACCTAAGCCCTGAGTCCAAGTCCCACAACTGACCCAAAAAAAGCCACCTAGCCTCATCCGCCAAGTGGCTCAGTCCAGAAACCCCAGGGTTATCTGCCATTCCCATCCTGTGCTCAGGAAGGCAGACCCTTTGTAGCAGTCCATCAGCAAACCTTGTAGGCTCAGCTGTTACAATGCAGCCACAGTGTGGCCACATCTCTCCAGCCTCGTCTGGGCCCGTGGGTCACTCGATCCTTACCCACACTCCATTCTGCAGAGCTGTCTCTTCAAAGTGCGCAGGTTGTGTGACAACACTGCCCAAACCTTCAGTGACTGCCCTTCCTTCACTACTCTACATACTCTGCCTGCAGCTCCCCTGTGCCAAGGTCACACCTGTGTCCTTGCCTTTCCCGCCTCTGTAGAATGCCTGCTTCCTTCTAGAGGGTGATATACTTCTCCAGACACCACCACTTGGCTGTGCCATATGTCTGTCTTCAGGGCACTGTTAAATCACTTGTATCTGATTGCACAAACTCCAAGCTAGCAGCCTCTCTCTCCCCTTATTCTGCTTTTCCATATTAGCTATTTTTGGGAGACCTACTCTCTGTCATCTATAGGACATTTATAGCTTTCCTTTTGCAATGTGTCTTTTTCCATTTTGTTTGTTTTCCTGTGGAGGTGATCATATTGATTTATTTGTATGTGCTCTTTATATATTAAGAACTTTTGTTCACAGACAGTTTTCTATTCTGAGATGTGCTTTGTGGAAAAGGCACCATTGTAAGGGATCTGAAATGTCTGTTTGGTTTGTGTTTGAGTTTTGGTTTTTGAGACAGGGTCTTTTTAAAGTGGCTCAGACTGGCCTCAAACTCTCAATCCTCCTGCCTCAGCCTTCCGAGTGCCAGGATTAGGGGGTGAATGCCACCACACCCATCTGAATTGTGTTCTATGAACTATTACGTGTGTGAATCACTTTCTTCCTGTTTCTGTAATTCCACTTTCATTCCCAGAACTGGATTCCTGTGCTTTGGGGGATCATGGCTGTGAACATTTGTGTGTCAGCAAAGAAGTCTCGTTTGTGTGCCAGTGCTATGAGGGGTATGCCCTGAACGATGATGGGAAAACCTGCAGACGTAAGTTTCTCTGGAGCTGCTTATGTTCTACCTCAAACTGTGCAGGCATCCACACTTTTGATTGCTTGATTAGCCAGGCACTCTCAAAAGCCACATGAGTACTGATATTTCACATCTATAATCCTAGGTACTCAGGAAGCTGAGATCTGAAGATTGTGGTTGAAAGCCAGCTGGGCAGAAAAGTCCCTGAGACTCTTAGCTCCATTTAGCTATCAAAGAGCTAGAGATGGTAGAGTACCAGCCTTGAGCAGAGAAACGAGGGGCCAGCACCCAGACCTTGAGTTCAGGCCCTAGTAACAGCACAAAAAAGAAAAGACAAGGAAAGAGAAGTGTGGAGGGAGGGGAGAGAAGGGGAAAACAGCACCAGGCCTGAAGGTGAGCATCTCTAACCCTAGCTGTTCAGGAGGAGAGGTAGGAAGAATATGTTCACCGTCCTGGTCTGTCAGAAGTAGGAGGCCTTTTCTGAAGAACACGAACCATGCCACTCCTGGGCATGTCCCCGTGGGAATGTAGGCAGCCTACCATAAAGACACCTGCACACACTCATATTTTTCACAGTGCTTTTCACAATAACCAAACTGTGGAAACAGCCTAGGTGCTCACCAGTGGATAAAGAAATTGTAGTATATATACACGATGGAGTAATATTTAGTCATAAAGACAAATGAATAAAAGATGAATGAAACTGGAGATCATGATGTTAAGTGATATAAGCCTGACTGAGTAAGACAACTATCACCTGTTCTTCTCACATACAATATAAGCCTACAGGGGCTAGGAGTGTGGCCTAGTGGTAGAGTGCTCGCCTAGCATACACAGGGCACTGGGTTTGATTCCTTGGTACCACATACTTAGAGTACAGAAGTGGTGCTGTGGTTCAAATGGAAGAGTGGTAACCTTGGGCAGAAAATGTCCAAGGACAGTGCCCAGGCCCTGAGTTTAAGCCCCAGGACTGGCAGAAAAAAAAAATAATATAAGCCTACAAAGAACAACATAGTATGTCCAAAAGTGTGGCCAAGTGGTAGAGTGCTTGCCTAGCATGCACAAAGCCCTGGGTTTGATTCCTTGGTACCACGTATACAGAAAAAGCTGGAAGTGCTGCTGTGGCTCAAGTGGCAGAGTGCTAGCCTTGAGAAAGCCCCAGGACTGGCAAAAAAAAAAAAAAAGACATAGTGGATGCTGGTGGCTCATGCCTATCATCCTAGCTACCCAGGAGGCTGAGATCTGAGGATTGCGGTTCAAAGCCAGCCCAGTCAGGAAAGTTCCCAAGACTCATCTCCAATTCATCACAGAAAAATCCAGAAGGGACGCTGTGGCTCAAGTGGTAGAGTGCTAGCCTTGAGCAAAAGGACCTAGGGACAGTACCCAGGCCCAGATTTCAAGGTCCAGGACTAGCAAAAAAAAAAAAAAATGACACAGTACAAAGTGGGTATCCTTGGGTAGAAACCAGTGAAAAGAAAGAGAGTAATGATTCCCAGCGCTATTCTCTTTTTTTTTTTTTTTTTTTGCCAGTCCTGGGCTTGAGCTCAGGGCCTGAGCACTGTCCTTGGACTTTCTCAAGGCTAGAGCTCTACCACTTGAGCCTCAGCACCACTTCCAACTTTTTTCTATGTATGTGGTACCGAAGAATCGAACCCGGGTCTTCATGCATGCTAGGCAAGCACTTTAACCACTAGGCCAAACTCCCGGCCCCTATTCTCTTTTTCTCAAGCCGCTTGAAACTCTTTAGAAGAGCAACTTGACTGACATTATTTGAAGAAAATAATGATGAGCAGCCAGAATAATTACTCTCATTTTTTCAGACAGGAAAATTAAAATTCTAAGGGGCTGTTTCTCCTAAATCATATTATATCAGGGATAAAGCCAAAAATTAGACTCCAGGGCTGCTAATCTAAATTGCAGTTTAATCTCCTAAGTAATCATAGCAACAATGTTCCCATCCTGGTCTGAGAAGCCATGACTGCAGGAAGCAGCAGACAGACTGATTGCATGCAAACCAGATGCTGAAGGAGCAGCTAGCAACCATAATCAGAAAGACTGAATCTTGGCACTAAGTGCGGACTCTAAAGTCAGATCAACTGTGATGCCCCTGTGGCATTAGAGTCCAGTGTCTGAGATGGATGGATCTTCCATGCAAAAGTGACGTTGACTCATTGTTTTCATTGGCTCTGCTCTCTTCAGGGAAAGATGTCTGCCAAGCTGTGGCTCATGGCTGTGAGCACGTTTGTGTCAGCAGTAGTGAGTCGTATACCTGCAAGTGCCGAGAAGGATTCAGACTCGCTGAGGATGGAAAACGTTGCAGAAGTAAGTACTAAGTACCCTGGTGGGGAATGTCCCCAGACGTGGGACTCAGTGTCCCTGGTCTTCCTTTAATTCCCCACACCTTCCTTTCACAGCTTTCTAACCAGTGTCACAGAAGCTGACCCCTAGCTTGGGCTCTGTGGGGTTGTGTCCTGCGGGAGGACAGGCCAGTGGGTTGTGGCTCATCAGTGGAGGTGAGGAGTCTTCAGGCTCCTTTCTGCTGTCCGTTTTCTCACGCGTGGTCCTTAATGCACTAGCCACGTACTCACCATGTACCTGACTCTTCAGTCTGAAATGGCCTTTATGAACTATTAAGGCATTCGTGTATGAATCATTTGCCTCCTATTTTGGTCATTCTGCTTTGATTCACAGAACTGGATTCCTGTGCTTTGAGGGATCATGGCTGTGAACATTTGTGTGTCAGCAAAGAAGACTCCTTTGTGTGTCGTTGCTTTGAGGGGTACACTCTCCGTGATGATGGAAAAACCTGCAGACGTAAGTTTCACTGAGTTTTTGACAAGAATTAGAAGATGATTTCTGTGCTTGTTTTTCTTGACAGGTCTTATAAGTTAGAGCATAGGGTGGCAGAGGGGCTTAAGGGATGAAAAGTCTGTGAGACTCTTATTTCTAATTAACCAGCAAAAAGCAGAAAGCGGAGTTGTAGCTAAGTGGGAGAACGTTAGCCTTGAGCAAAAAATCTCAGGGACAGCACCCCAGGCTCTGAGTTCAAGCCCCAGGACTAGCACCAAGAAAACCCCCCAAAAACTAACAAATTTTCAACCAAAGTTTTTTTTCAAAAAAATTTTAATTTTTAATATTCTTTTTTATTGTAATTAATAGAAGGGTTACATTATATTCACCAGATAGAAAGTGCATTACTTCACAAACACTAATATCCCTTCTCATGTTTTTGTCTCCCATTTCCCTCTCCTACCTCCTCCCCTCTTCTTGTTTTCCCCCTTCCCTTTCCTATTTCAAATAAGCATATATACAATATACCAGATAACAAGGCAAGACACTGTAACAATATGAGAATAACCAAGGGACAACAAAAGAGATGCGAAATAGCATGGTATTTTAAGAACAACAATCACACATTATATAGCTCTTGTTTCCATATCCTTTCATTTAGCTTCATCCTGTATGGCCTTATGTATTATAAACCTCTGCTAGGAGGGTCCAAGGTTCATACTAATTATGACAAAGTGGGAAACCATTGAGCCTATGTTCCTTTGAGTCTGGCTTACTTCACTTAATATGATTTTTTTCCAAGTCTTTCCATGTCCTTACAAATGGGGCAATGTCATTCTTTCTGAAGGCAGCATAGAATTCCATTGTCTATAAATACCACATCTTGTTGATCCAATCATCAACTGACAACCAAAAATTTTTTAGAATTTTTAAAAAATGTATTGTTTAATCTCCCCTCCTAAAGTGTGGGGGGCCAGAAGGTGGGCACCAGTGTCTCATGCCTATAATCTTAGCTACTCAGGAGGCTGAGGTCTGAGAATTCCGGTTCAAAGTCAGTCAGGCATAAAAGTCCCCAAGAGACTCTCACTTACAATTAACCACTCAAAAACCAGAAGTGGTGCTGTGGCTCAAGTAGTAGAGCGCTAGCCTTGAGCACAAAGGGGCTCAGGGACAGCGCCCAGACCCTGAGTTCAAGCCCCTGCAACTGACCAAAAAAAAGTGGGGGCCAGTTCATTTCCATGCTGATGGGATTGTGCCCTCTCCACACTTCCTCAGGGAAGGATGTCTGCAAGTCCACCCAGCACGGCTGCGAGCATGTTTGTGTGAACAGTGGCGACTCCTACGTCTGCAAGTGCTCTGAGGGATTCGTCCTTGCTGAGGATGGGAGGCACTGCAAGAGTAAGTGGCCAGAACCTGGCTTCCATGAGGTTTTGAAACAACTGCTTTTCTGGCGTATTTTCAAGTAACAAATTCCTCCCCTCTACTTCTCCCACAACTGTAATTGTGGGTACACAGAAAAGTAGAGAAGCCAGGGCTTAATTACAGCAGCACCTGCCAAAACACTTGGTTTTAATCAATAGAAGCCCACCATCAGCCAACACACTTGAATGAGCTTGGGCTGAATAAGGCTATGCAGGCCTAGAGATGTAACCAAGTGCAACCAAGTGCAAAAGTATTTGTCTAGAATGTGCAAGGCCCTGGGTTCAATCCTAGCACTGGAAAGATTATGAGAGGTAACATTTTGCCATATGCTGTACTAGAGAAATGGAATACAGACTTAAACGTAAAAAAAAATGAATCACAACATGGCAAAAGGAAATTAGAAGAGAATTGTTTAATAACCTCAGAATATAGACACTTTCTAAACATGATAGGAACCTTAAAAACGAAAACTAAAAATGAGATTAAAACCAAGGTACTTTTTTAAAAAAACACTCATTAGTTATTAAAGATCAAAGTGTCAGATGGTGGTAGCTTATATTAATAAAGATAGGTTGTAAAAGGCAATGATAATCAGACCAGTGTGTACCTGAATAGGTACAATTTTTATTGTTCCACTTTTGTTTGGTGCCAGGCCTGGAGACTGAATTCAGGGCCTGGGTGTTGTCATGGAACTTTTGTGATCCAGACTAGTGCTGTACAACTTGAGCCACAGCTCCACTTCTGGATTTTTTTGGTTGTACATTGAAAATAAAAGTCTTATGAGCTTGCTACTTGAGCTGGCTTTGAACCTCAATGCTCAGATGTAAGCTGCAGGAGTACCTGTAGGATTACTGGCATGAGCCACCAGTGCTGGATTATGAGATTATTATTTCCAATTAACCATCAAAAATCTAGAGATGGAATTGTGGTTTAAATGGTAGAGTGCCAATCTTTGGCCAAAACAACAACAAAAACCTAAGGGCCTGAGTTCAAGTCCCAGTACTGGTACTCAGTAGTTTTCTTTTGGTCATCGGGCTTAAACTCAGGCAACTGGGCATTGTGTCTGGGCTTTTTCACTCAAAGCTAGTGTTCTACCACTTTGTTCCTTGTGCATGTACTTATCCTTTTAGAAATGGTCAAGGAGGTTGGGGCCAGGAGTTTGGCCTAGTGGTAAAGTGCTTGCTTAAACATGCACGAAGACCGAGGTTTGATTCCTTAGTACCACATACATAGAAAAAGCCAAAAGTGATGCTGTGGCTCAAGTGGTAGAACTCTAGACTTGAGAAGGCCTAAGGACAGTGCAGAGGCCCTGAATTCAAGCCCCAGGACTGGAAAAAAAAATAGGATGGCTGGGATGTAGCCCTCATCAGTGGCAAAGCACTTGCTTAGAAAATGCAATGTCCTGGGTTCAATTCCCAGTACCAAAAAGACAAAAAAAAATGAATTTAGAAACAGTAAAGGAATAGGTTAAGATCAACATGACTGAGAAATTAATTTCCTTGCCTAACAAAAAAAACCCTGAGACTATTGTTGAACACAAGACATGGGATACTTATCCCTTGAACACTCCATGACTGTCTCCTAATTGAGATTTCTACAGTGCCTCCTACCACCCCATCCTAGCTGAAGACCTGGGAGAAGCTGACAGCTCAGCCTGAGACCAAAAAAGTAGCTGCATGATTGTTCAGAGCAGGAGCAAATCAGACAGATGTAGATTTGATACTGCTTCTGTGACTTTGGTTCTATTTACCCTGAGTCTCAGTTTCCTGGCTCTCAGAATAATCATAAGGCATAAACAGATGAGATATGGAGTGCTGGCATATAGACAGGGCTTGACAGGTGATCTCTCTGCATTCCTCCAGAACAGAACTGTCTAAAGTAGGGATTTGACAGTAGGTGCTGAGTACCTTGTCAGGAGAGGTGACCTTGCCCAGGCGAAATGTAAAGATGTAAGCAACAAGCCAGGCACTGGTGGCTCACACCTGTAATCCTAGCTACTCAGGAGGCTGAGATCTGAGGATCTCAGATAAGAGTCCATGAGATTCTTATCTCCAATTAACCACCAGAAAACCAGAAGTAGTGCTATGGCACAAGTGGTAAGGTGGTAGCCTTGAGATGAAGAGCTCAGGGACAGCACCCAGGCCCAGAGTTCAAGTCCCATGACTAACTCCCTCCGCCGCCCCCCCCCCAAAAAAAAGAGATAAGCAATAGCAGGGCTGGAGTACATGAACTCTTGAACTTACCCAACTCTGAAATGTTGCGCTGAGAACAAAGCAGCCTTTCTGGCTTAGCTACTGAAGAGAAGCTGCCCACGGAAAGTGGAGGGTCTACCTGCAAACTATATAGTCAGCAAGTGGGGTGGTCCTCCTGCCTGGGCTGAGCACAAAAGGTCTGTGAGCCTTTCTCACGCTGCTGCTCCTACTCTCCCTGTCTGTGATTCCCAAGAAAGCCTCTGAATGCTCCTCTATGCCAGAGGCCATAAGGATTGGTTCTGCTTGGAAACAAAAGGACGTACAAGAAAAGATAAAATGTTCACTGTCAAGATACGAATCCAGGATTTCTGAAATCTGCCAGAGAGCCACGAGCATGCCACCTGAGTGTTTCTGCTTGATCCAAAACTAGTTTGTGAATGCACGCGAAGCTCTGAATTGGCCTTTCCCTCTTCCACTGTTAACAAGTCAATACATTGAATAATAAAAAGAAGCATTTAATGGAGAAAGAGAGGAACACACCTCCCCCCATATAGTTAGAAAGAGACGGGAAGAATGAATGAGAGAATGACTGTGACATTTTATGAGTAAACTTTTTTTACTTTGAAGGTACTGGGGTTTCAAGACAGGACCTTGAGTTTGGTACACAAGTGCTCTACTGTTTGAGCCATGTCCCCAATCCTACATTAGTATTTAGACTGGCCAACCATGAAAATATTTTTGCATGTATACGTCTTTGCTTGCTCATAGTGTTATGCTTCACTTTGAAAGTTCAGACAGCTACTTGCTATATAAAAGAGAATGCTAACATACTAAAGACTGAGGGCCCAAGAGTTTGACCTAGTGGTAGAGTGCTTGCCTAGCATATACAAAGACCCAGGTTTGATTCCTTGTTATCATGTACATAGAAAAGCCAGAAATGGTGCTGTGGCTCAAGTGGTAGAGCTCTAGTCTTGAGGAAAAAGTGCAAGCACAAGGACAGTGCTCGGGACCTGAGTTCAAGCCCAGGCCTGCAAAAAAAAAAAAAGAGGGAGGGAGGGAGGGAAGGAGGGAGGGAGAGAGAGAGAGAGAGAGAGAGAGAGAGAGAGAGAGAGAGAGAGAGAGAGAGAGAGGGAGGGAGGGAGAGAAACTGAAATGAAATCACCCATTTAGGAATTTGTGAATTTTTCATTATACAGCCCTAAATAACTAAGTTTCTCAACACACAAATTGCTTATGAATATGAATTCATAAACTGGGGGTATGACTCAAGAGATAGAGCACCTGCCTAGCAATCGTGGACCAAGAATCAAATTCCAGCATCACTAGAAAGGGGAGGAGGACCAGGAGCACACTCGCCTAGCATGCTCAAAGCCCTGGGTTTGATTCCCTTGTATCACATACACAAAAAAGCTGCAAGTGGTGCTGTGGCTCAAGTGGTTGAGTGCTAATCTTGAGCAAAATGTGTCCAAGGACAGTGCTCAGGCCCTGAATTCAAGCCCCAGGACTGGCAAAAAAAGAAAAAGAAAAAAAGTGGGGGAGAAAAGCATATATTTTTTAAGCCGTACTAAGTCAATGTGGTTCCCAACGATGCCACCTTGTTCTTTTGCAAGTATGTGTGCTGGTCCTGGGACTTAATCACAGGATCTGGGACTGTCCCTGAGCTTCTTTTGCTCAAGGCTCAAAGCTAGTGTTCTACCACATGAGCCACAGCTTTGTGGTGTAGTCTATTGGAAATTTGAGTCTCAGGGATTTTCCTGTCCAGGTGGCTTCAAACTGCAGTCCTCAGATCTTAGCCTCCTGATTAGCTTAGATCATAGGCATGAGCCACTGATGCTCGGCTCCACCTCATTCTTCTATTATGTCACTAAATATTGTGTGCCAGGCATTAGGGGCACAGAGATTAAAGACTGCAAGCAATCACAAACTGGAAAAAGAGACAGACACATCGTTACTTAATTGCTGTACCTTGTGGAATATGACAGAGTACACCATTAGACTTAAGCAACTTGGTGTCAGGCATTGTCTTGGTCACTTATTGTAATCCTTCTGTGTCCTCAATAATGCATTCAGGGCTGGACTATTGAGAGAAGAGCTGGTATAAGCTGGGTTACTGTGGTTATTCCTTACAAGAGGTGAGGGATGGCTGAGAGGGATGCTAAGCACGTCTTCATTGTCAGTCAGAATGCCACCCTCCCTGAGTAGGTGATAGGAGTTTTTAGGTGTACTCAAACCTTCAGAGTACTGTACACATAATATCTCCCGATCCTGGTTGCTTATCTGGGTGGAATGTGGGCTTGCCTGGTTACTCAGATCATGTGCATATGTGGTATGTGGTTTTGCTTGTGAAGATTACAATTTTACCAATTTGATAAACTAAAAATGTTAAAATGATTGCTGCTTATGACCCTTTAAGACTTCTTATCTGTTCCGTGTATTAGCTAACAAGTGAAGTTGTTATACTCCCAATAGGAGTGAATTCTACATAGGTGATTTGTAGTGATTTATCTGTGTCAGCTGTCCTTTTCTCCTGTAGGATGCTCTGAAGGCCCCATCGACCTGGTCTTTGTGATTGATGGATCCAAGAGCCTGGGAGAGGAGAATTTTGAGATTGTGAAGCAGTTTGTCACTGGAATTATAGATTCCTTGGCAGTTTCCCCCAAAGCTGCTCGAGTGGGGCTGCTCCAGTATTCCACGCAGGTCCGCACAGAGTTTACCTTGAGAAATTTCAGCTCAACCAAAGACATGAAGAAAGCTGTGATCCACATGAAATACATGGGCAAGGGCTCCATGACAGGGCTGGCATTGAAACACATGTTCGAGAGGAGCTTCACACAAATGGAAGGGGCCAGGGCCCTCTCCACACGGGTTCCCAGAGTGGCCATCGTGTTTACAGACGGAAGGGCTCAGGATGATGTCTCTGAGTGGGCCAGTAAAGCCAAGGCCAGTGGTAAGAGGGAATGGATTCGGGGTTCTTAAACTTACTCCATGGGCACAGTGGCATGGGCTTCCTGAAAACTGCTTAGATACCTTTAGTAAACTGCCATCTAGAGGCTGGAGTGGGACGCCAGAGTTGCTAAAGTAAGAATGAGAAAGTCGCAGCTCCATGTTGTGATTTCCTGCCAGTGTGACCTTCACTGGGGAGAATCATTTCTGCACGTGGTGTTGAACAACATGGACACAGCAGCTCCCAGTCAGGTTTGCTTTTGAATCAACTGAGGCTGTAGTTAAAATATAGATTTCTGGTGGGAACTTTTACTGTAAAAGTATAGAAATACAAACGTGTGTGTGTGTGTGTGTGTGTGTGTGTGTGTGTGTGTGCGCGCCAGTCCTAAGCCTTGAACTCAGAGCCTGGGCACTGAGCTGATACTTCAGAGCTTATACTCCAGGCTAGTGATCTACCACTTGAGCCATAGCCCCACTTTCAGCTTTTTGGTAGTTTATCAGAAAGAAAGAGTTTTACAAACTTTCCTGCCCAGTCTAGCTTCAAATCACATTTCTCAGATCTCAGCTTCCTGAGTAGCTAGAATTACACGTGTGAGCCACTGGAACCCTGCTTGTTGACATTTCTTACCTCATCAGTTATTCCTTGCCCAAGAGTATATGGACCACACGAAGTGGCCGTTCTGAATCATCTAGGTAAATCATAAAGCTGGCTCTTCACGTAGACCAGCTTGCTAGACCCATCTAGCTCCTTGTGGGTTCCTTTAGTCTTTCTTTCTTTTCCTGCCTTTCCTTGTGCTTGAACTCAAGGCCTGAATGCTGTTCCTGAGCTTTTTTTCCTAATAGCTAGTGTTCTACCATTTGAGACGCAGAGCCACTTCTGGTTTTTGGGGGGTAGTTAAATGGAGATGAGTCTTATGGACTGTCCTACCCAATCTGGCTTCAACTTGCAATCCTCAGATCTCAGCCTCCTAAGTAGCTATTGTTACAGGCATGAGCCATCAGCACCTGGATGGTCTTCATTCTTAAAAAGGTACTGTCTTAGCGGGGCACCAGTGGCTCCCTCCTGTAATCCTAGCTACTCAAGAGGCTGAGATCTGTTGATCGCATTTCAAATCCAGCCCAGGGATGAAAGTATGTGCAATGCCTATCTCCAATTAAACACCAGAAAACAGGAAGTGGAGCTGTAGCTCAAGTGGTAGAGCAATAACCTTGCCAAGGAGCTTTGAGATAGTGCCTAGGCCCGGAGTTCAAGCCCTATAACCAACCAAAAAGAAAAAGAAAAAAAAAAACTATCTCTAGGGATGTGGTTAAGCCTTTTATTTGACTCATTGAAACTGATATATTTTATACCTTCTCTTATTCAAACTCCCACAAATTCCCCAAAGATTGGTGGTAGGACAAACCAAAATTTGGTTTTTGAGTCAACAAAGTTATCTGCAGTGATATTCTCTCATAAATTTAATTACTCATATGTATAACTAACATAATCTTAAAATTATAGTTATCTTTCTTAGAAATTGTGTACAAGGTCACTGAGTTCTCAGACACCAAATATGAACTTTACTGAACTTGGCTACTGACCTTCTACAAACTTAGAACAAGGCATAACTCTTGACCCTTGGCTTTAAGAGCCATTTCTTTTTTGTAAATCTAGTCTAATAAACTAGCCAGAACAACACTGAAAAATATTGTAAGTGAAAAATATTGTAAGAACTTATGTTTATTGTTCAACTTTCAAATGAAGAATAAAGGAAGAAAGTCTAATGATTACTTTCATTTAAGGAAACATATGAATGATTGTTTTGATTTAAAGAAACATTTGAAGCCCTCGTGGTGGCTCACGCCTGTAATCCTAGCTACTCAGGAGACCAAGATCTGAGGATTATGGTTCAAAGCCAGCCTAAGCACTGAAGTCCCTGAGACTCTAATCTCCAATTAACCACTAGAACACTGGGTAGGGTGGTAGCCTTGAGCTGAAGAGCTAGGGCCAATGCCAGGCCCAGAGTCCAAGCCCCACTATGGACAAAAAAAAAAGTGGAATATTTGCATTTCCTTTTTGAAACTTAAGGTCGATATTTGAGTTTGTTCTTTCTCTTGATTGGGAATTTCCAGTGGTCTGTAGATTCTTCTCCCCAGCCTCACATCTTTATGGAAGAGGTCTTTGTAAGGAGAGGTGGACAAAGGAAGCACCACATGGCCCTAGGTTACTTAAGATTTTTTGTGTGTATGTCAGTCCTGAGGCTTGAACTCAGGGCCTGGGTGCTGTCCCTGATATTTTTTGCTCAAGGCTAGTGCTCTACTAGAGCCACAACTCCACTTCTAGTTTTTGGTTTTGTTTTGGTGCTTTGTTGGAGATAAGAGTCTCGTGGACTTTCCTGCCCTGGCTGGCTTTGAACTGAAATCCTCAGATCTCAGCCTCCTTAGTAGCTAGAATTATAAAGTGTGAGCTACCAGCTCTCAGTCATTTCCTACTTTTGAGAAATGGCAATTAAGTTATAAGTTTAAAACCTCACTTTCTTCTTAAAATTCTCCCCCCAAAGATACTCCAATATGAGTAATAAGGTAGTGGCAGCTTCCTATTTCTCCAGGCTAATTCATGGTATAGTTCCAGTTTGTTGGTGGTTCATGCCTATAATCCTAGCTACTCAGGAGGCTGATATCTGACAATTGCAGTTTGAAACCAACCCAGGCAGGAAAGTTTGTAAAACTCTTATCTCCAGTAAACTAACAAAAAATCCAAAAGGGGGTCTGTGGCTCAAGTGGCAGAGCAGTAGGCTTGAATACAAAGCTTAGGATAGTTATTAGATAGACCTCCTCAGGACTGAGCAGCATGTGGGTGCTTTAGCTTCCAGTCTCTCCCAGATATCTTATTTTTCTCGAGGGTCCCATAGAGCGAGATCTTTTGTTCACAGAGCCAAAATAAAAAGGGTGGGGAAAATGCAAAGAAATGGACGTTGGTGGCATAAATCTTGCCAGATTTAATACCTAGTTGCCTTTGGGTGTAGTAACATACCTCTGTATCTTGTTCTAATTTGCTCTGGCCCTTAGGTATCATTATGTATGCTGTTGGGGTAGGAAAAGCTATTGAAGAAGAACTACAAGAGATTGCTTCAGAGCCCACTGACAAGCACCTTTTCTATGCAGAAGACTTTAGCACCATGGGAGAGATAAGTGAAAAACTGAAGCAAGGCATCTGTGAAGGTACTGTAACAGAGCTTAGCCAGTGGCCACATAAACCTGGAGTAAGAAATCCTCAGTCTGTTCCTTCAACATGCCCCCCCCCCCTCCAAACAAACAAACAAACAGGGTCCTGGGCCAGGAGCATGGCCTAGTGGTAGAGTGCTCACATGCATGAAACACTGGGTTTGATTCCTTGGTACCACATAGGCAGAAAAAGCCAGAAATGGTTCTGTGGCTCAAGTGGTAGTGTGCTAGCCTTGAGAAATCCCAGGCTCCAAGTTCAGTCCTCAAGATTGGCTGGAAAAAAAAAGCAAGGACCTCAGGTTCCTGGTCCTCCGGCCAAGGATACCTGGAAACACTAAGACCACTAGCAGGAGCAGGAAGAGAGGGGAGAGAGGCAAATATGGTGACTACCATTGCTTGAGCACTTGTTCTGTGTGTTTGACAGGCCAGCATTCTCCATACTCATCAAGACCCTAGAGAAGCAATAATTGAAGCAAAAAAAAAATCATATAAATAAAAGTGATCACTGGGGAGCCAGGAGTTTGGCCTAGTGGTAGAGTGCTTGCCTAGCATGCACAAAGAACAGGGTTCGATTCCTCAGTACCACATACATAGAAAAGACTAGAAATGGTCCTGTGGCTCAAGTAGTAGAGCACTAGCCTTGAGGAAAGCCCAAGGACAGTGTTCAGGCCCTGAGTTCAGTCCCCAGAGGTGGCAAAAAAGAAAAAGTGATCACTGAATGCTGGTGGCTCATGCCTATAATCTTAGCTACTCAGGAGGCTGAGATCTGAAGATCACAGTTTGAAACCAGAAAACTGGAAGTGGAGCTGTAACTTAAAGCAGTAGAGCTCTAGACTTGAGCAAAGAGCTCGGGGACAGTGTCTAGGCCCTACAAACAACACCAAAGGCCTGGTACTGGTAGCTCATGTCTGTGATCCTATTCAAGAAGCTGAGATCTGGGCTGGAGTGTGATTCTTCAATAACTTCCCTACTCCATTACTTTCTCATTTACCTTCTAGACATGACAGGAGGCATTCTTTAGAATGTCTTTACAGGGTCCAAGCTTTCTTAGAAAACTGCTCTAAAGTGATCATAGATGATGACAGTAACCAAGTACTTTTGGATTCTGTGGTGTTATCCAATAAAGCCAAAATCCTAGGTGGTGGCAGGTAGGTAAACAGCTTTCCTAAGTGGGCATTTGGCTCTTTTCACTCAGCTCTAGAAGATTCAGATGGAAGGCAGGACTCGCCAGCAGAGGAATTTCCACAGAAGGTCCACCAGCCAACAGGTAATTCTTAAAAAGCAGTGTTTGCAGAACTTTCAGAGAGCACCTCCACTGTAGTTTCTTTCCAGATTATAGCTGTGAGGGAGAAAGATTTAACTGATGCCAACTAAGGCTGTTTTTCCCCAACAGATAGGAAATACTGACTTTATACTGTAAGCCATATTTGGTGACTAACGTCTCTGCTGACAGCCTCTAGTATGCCACAGTATGCCCCCCACCCCTCCCCCAAAAAAGCTCTGTAGCAAGTGCTAGAGATACCATGTGCTTTTCATATTATGCTGATGGCTGCTTTTGAACACAGTAGTGTTTAGCTGGCTTGACTTCAATTTTTTTTTATTTTTACAGAATCTGAGCCAGTTACCATAAATATCCGAGACCTACTTTCCTGTTCTAATTTTGCAGTGCAACATAGATATCTGTTCGAAGAAGACAATCTTTCATGGGCTACGCATAAGCAGTTCCACTCAACCAAATTTTCAGGTAATTCCAAGTAAAATATTGCTGTAAAATAACTTGATATTAACTTTCCAGCTTGTCAACAAATTGAGCTTAAAGGAAGATGTAGAAACAGCACTATCTGGGAAGTGCGGCTATGGCTCAAGGGGAAGGGCAGTAGTCTTGAGTTGAAGAGCTCAGGGGACAGAGCCAGTTCAAGCCCCATGACTTACAAAAAAAAAAGAAGAAAGAAAGAAAGAAAGAAAGAAAGAAAGAAAGAAAGAAAGAAAGAAAGAAAGAAAGAGAAAGAAAGAAGGAAAGAAAGAAAGAAAAGAGCACTATCTTCCCTAGTACCGAGCATTTCTTTCATTATGGGTTCCTCTAGATGCTGACTCAGTCCTGTTACTATTCGTCTGGGAAATCTGGTAACCCATTGAGGTAAACACTTTCTATCTGCTTTCCCAGAAAGCCCTTTGGAAGAAAAACATGATCAATGCAAATGTGAAAACCTCATAATGTTCCAGAACCTTGCCAATGAAGAAGTAAGAAAACTAACCCAGCGCTATATCCTTTTCTAATACTGTACTTGTATGGAATGCAAAGAACACTATTGAAACTTTATACCATGTGGGCTTATCAGTGAAGTCAAGAACAGTGAACTCCAGGAAAGAACTTTTCTTTCAAAAAAAATAAATAAAAGGTGGGGAGTGTCGCCTAGTGGTAGAGTGCTCGCCTATCATGCACAAAGCCCTAGGTTCAGGTTCGATTCCTTGGTATCACATACACATGAAAACCCAAAAGTGGTGTTGTGGCTCAAGTGGCAGAGTGCTAGCCTTGAGCAAAAAGTGCACAGGCCCTGAGTTCAAGTCCCAGGACTGGCAAAAAAAAAAAAGTGGCCTGATAGGTGTTTCAAAGCCAAGGTTAAAACCAAGCTTGATGACAATGATTAACCATTTAGTTGCCATTGCCATCTGTTGTTCTAGTAGACTAGTATTAAGACCAGTCAGCCAGGCAAGACGTAAAGTTAAGAAACAAAGACAACTCCCTCTGCTCAATGGATATGATGATGGGCTTGGTATGACCTGGCATCCCTTGATGTCCAAGGTCTACATATGTCTAAACAAACAATGTAGGATGAGGTAGTTTCAAATTCAATCTAAACCCCCAAACTTTAGCCCTAAGCCACATGGCAGCCACTTTCAGATTTTGATTTTAATTTTTTGGCAGCAGAATTCTTTTATATCAGCACTTTAAAAGATGAAACATTCTACCAAGGGAACGGCAGGATCCAATGATTCATTAAAACAACATTATAAATGAAAAGAATGCTTTGAGATAATACAGAAATGAGGCTTTGGTGCGTTATCCATCACACTGCCAATTTCTCTGAACTTAAAATTACAGTAAGCTTACCAAAGCTAGCTAATATGTATCTTAGCATGCATCATCTAGTCTACAGGGAAATGGTTTATTTCTGAGCCACCTCTGTGCCAGTGGTCTTATATAACATCTGTACTGAGCGATTTTTTAAAAGCTGGGAAGATATTCCCTAAGTAGCATAGCATAATCTTTTTGACAGTGGGGTCTCATTCTGCCAGGGTGACAGCTAGAGGCCATTAAGAAGCTTACTGGGAAGACAAAATGCTTCTTCTAAAGCCTCACCCACTCTCTTTCTGCTCCTCCCTGGGCAAGGTCTATTATTCACAGGAAACTCTAAGTGTAAAGAGCACAGGTTAGAATCCCTAATGCCACTATTTTCTGGCCTTGCAGGGGATTATGGATGAAAATTCATCCTTTTCTTGACTTCATAGTTCACTTTCCAGGGCCCAATCCTTTCAGATTCTTTATCTCATCTCAACACTGTCAATTCTGGCTCCCAGAGGGTGCTATGGCAAATAAATTCATAAGCAACAGGGGTATGACAAAAAAAATTTTGAAGGAGGGCCAGGAGTTTGGCCTAGTGGTTAAAGTGCTTGCCTAGCATGCACGAAGACCCGGGTTCGATTCCTCGGTACCACATACATAGAAAAAAGCCAGAAGTGGTGCTGAGGCTCAAATGGTAGAGCTCTAACCTTGAAAGTCCAAGGACAGTGCTCAGGCCCTGAGCTCAAGCCCAGGACTGACAAAAAAAAAAAAAAATTTTTGAAGGAAAAAAAGGACAAAATCAAGTTGAGTTGGCTTTGAGGTTTTGTTTTTGTCTGGTCCTGGAGTTTGAACCCAGTGCCTAGATGCTGTTCCTGAGCTTTTAAAAAGCTCCAGGCTAGTTTTCTACCATTGAATCACAGCTCCACTTCTTACTTTCTGGTCTCATGGATGTTCTTGCCTATGCTGGCTTCAAATTGTGATCCTCGGATCTAAGCCTCCTGAGTACCTAGGATTATAGCCTAGGCTTGAGCTCAGGGCCTGAGCACTGTTCTTGGCTTTCTCAAGGCTAGAGCTCTACCACCTGAGCCAGAGCACTACTTCCTGCTTTTTGTGTGTATGTGGTACTGAGGAATTCAACCCATGTTAGGTAAGTACCCTACCACTAGGCCAAACTCCCGGCCCTGGCTTTGATGTTTTTAAAAAACTGTATTTGTCTTAAAAGTATATGTAAATCATTTACTATAAACTTACAAGCCAAGTTTTCAAGTACTTGACATAAATAGGGAACAAATCTTTTACATATATCAACTTTGGTACTTGAATATATATTGAAATGAGTAATTCAGACTCCTCTTCCTTAATTGAGATGTACTAGAAGAAATGACAGAGAGAATGGAAGCCTTAGAAAACCGCCTAAGATACAGATGAAGACTAGAAATGCTCTACATTTGTCATTATATCAAGAATTACAGTGAAAGCTGCTCACAGCCCCACAGCTCAGGCTGTGTTGTCTATGAAAACACAACCAGCACTGAGGAAGCTGGCATTCCACACAACAGAGACAAAATGTAGACACTAACTTGTATAAAGTTTTTTCAGACAAACAAAACATCCTGCGGGATTCTAAGATGAGTTTTACTGTAAGAATAAATAAGCTATGCAAGGTATTTCATAATGTACTATGGATATGATTTTTCTTCTGCCCCGTTTAGTGTTGCAGTCTCATTTAACTACGAAGTTTGGAGTCTTATTTCTGTACAATACTGACTATAGGAAAAGCTTTTCTTCTTGGTGGTGGTAGTACTTGTTGGGATTAAACCTGGGAATTCCTGCCCTTGCTTGGTTTTCTGCTCACAGCTCGTGCTCTACCACTTGAGCCATGACTTTTTTTTTTAGCAGAAATGCTATTGTTTTGTACTTACCTTGATATATGTATATAGTTATAAGCATATCACAGGACGTACATACTTGTGTAACAAGTTAAATTTTTATACAATGTTAAAATGCATTACTTTAGAGAATGCCATATAAAATTCCATATAAAAATTTTTACTTCACCAACAATCTGAGGCTGGTCTTGAACTCTTAGTCATCCTTCTTTTCCTCCCAAGTGCTGGGACTATAGGTATCACCAGGCCTGGCCTTAGTTTATATATGTATATATGTATATATATGTGTGTGTGTGTGTGTGTGTGTATACACATATATATATGTGTGTGTGTGTGTATATATATATATATATATATAGTATAAGGTATATAAGGTATGTGTATATGAAAACTACCAGTACACATAAGAAAAAAATGTTTAATTTCACTAGTAACCAAGAAAATGCTGACTAAAACAATACCATATTTTGCCTGTCAGCTTAGCAGAAATGAATGTCTGTCTAGTGGAAATACAAGCATTTGTATACTACAAATGAGAATGCAAATTGGCCATTTCTCTGGAGAGTAAATCTGCCTCCACCAAAACTGAAAATACATGCCCCCCCTGTAACTATAGAAAACTGAGCCTACAAATACCTAACTGGCCTTATAAACTCACATATAAGGCGATCTGCAGAAAAATGTAGTTCAAATTGTAAAAGTTACCTTTCAGGAATAGTCTAATCAGCCAGGTGTTTGGTCAAGGTTAATACCTATAATCCTAGTTACTCAGAAGGCTGAGATCTGAGGATCACAGGTGGAAGCCAGCCTGGGTAGGGAAGTCCACAAGTCTCTTATTGTCAGTTAACCACCGAAAACCAAACAAAAAATCACAGAAGGGAGCTGTGGTTCAAGGGACAGCGGCCTTGAGTCAGCAAGAAAAGGGCCAGGCCCTGAGTTGAAGCCCTAATACTGGCAAAAACAAAACAAAATTAGAGGGGAACTGATATGTAGTGTGTTAAAACCTAGGCCTTGGAAAGGGAATTCTCAAAATACACACAAATAGGAGAGTAAAACTCCAAAGGTTTTAAGGTTTAACATACCACTTCTGTAAATTAAAACACAGAACAAATGTCTCTAGCACTTCATATGTATATTAAAAACAGGAAAGGGCAAGTCAACAGAAAGTCAAGTGACTTTGTATCAGTTCAACTAGAAACTTGGAGCAAAAAGCAAACACCTTATCTTTGCTTATGGTGAAATATTCAGAAGGTAGGCACTGGTTGCTCATACCTGTAACCATAGCTACTTGGGAAGGTTGAGATCTCAGGATCACAGTTCAAAGCCGGCTACAACAGGAAACTCGCTGAGATTATCTCTAAGTGACCATTAGAAACCACAAGTGGGGGGCCAGGAGTGTGGCCTGGTGGTAGAGTGCTTGCCTAGCATGCATGAAGCCCTGGATTTGATTCCTCAGTACCGCATACACAGGAAGAAAAAAAAACAGAAGTGGCACTGTGGCTCAAATGGCAGAGCACTAACCTTGAGCAAAAAGTGTCCTAGGAGAGTGCGCAGTCCCTGAGTTCAAGCCCCAGCACTGGTGGAAAAAAAGAAAAGAAAAAAAACCTACAAGTGGAACTGTGGTTCAAAGTGGTAGAGTGCTAAGCCAGGTACAGTGGCTCACACCTGTAATCCTAGCCACTCAGGGGCTGAGATCTGAGGATCGCAGCCAGCCCAGGCACTAAAGTCCGTGAGACTCTTACCTCCAATTAACCTCTAGAAACTGGAAGTGGTGCTGTGGCTCAAGGAGTAGGGCAGTAGCCTTGAGCTTTAGAGCTCAGGGACAACACCCAGGCCCAGAGTTCCAGCCCCACAACTGACCAAAAAAAAAAAAAAAAAAAAAAAAAAAAAAGTGGTAAAATTCTAACCTTGAGGGGCTGGGAGTTTGGCCTAGTGCTAAGAATGCTTGTCTAGCATGCACGAAGACCCGGGTTTGATTCCTCAGCACCCCACATACATAGAAAAAGCCAGAAGTGGTGGGGGGGCTCAAGTGGTAGAGTGCTAGCCTTGAGAAAGCCCAAGGACAATGCTCAAGCCACAGGACTGGCGGGGGGGGGGGGGGGGGGGGGGGGGGGGGGGGGGGAGGAAGCTAACCTTGAACAAAAGAGCTTAGGGACAACACCCAGGCCCTGAGTTCAAGCCCTACTCTTCTCACTAATTAAAAGAAGAAGAAGAAAAAAGATTCAGGACACTGTGTTCATCAGAATGTCTTCCCAAAGGGCAGAATGGTTATGAAAGCATCTCAACCTCCTCCGAGTCTTCCCAGGTATAAACATTATTGAATCAAAATACTAAATCTTGAGTTTATTTTTGAGTAATGAAGCTGATCCTGAAGACAGATTCATTAGAAAAATTGATAAGCTAACATGGATTTTGGTATCATGTTTGTGGCAGCTTCAGTTCTACCTCACTACTGTATCCACGCTCCCTCTAGTGGCTTGACTCGCACTGTGACAGCCTTGCTTAAACTACTATATTACAAATGTTTCTACCAGATGGGAGCCAAAAAGACATATGGCAAACATGTCTCTAAGCAGTTCACCAGAATTTACAAATTAATCCAAGGTATCCACATTTCATTTAAAATTTGAATATTTTTCATTCTTTTTTTTCCCACCTATATAAGGGTGTTTGTTGTATTATCATTTATAATAACCTTCCCATGCCTTGATGTCATCTGTAAAAGAGCTAATGATCCTGCTTCCTTTGGCTGTCCAAAGGACTGGGCTGGAGATATACAAAACATTTTAAATATTTAATATTAGCTGACAATGAATCCTCTGCTTTAGCTTTTTTCCCCCCTGGGTATGGGGCTTGAACTACTGGTTTGTCTGCTGTGCCTGCCTGAGCTTTTTGCTCAAAGCTAGCACTCTACCACTTTGAGTCACAGCTCCACTTCTGGTTGTCATCTGGGCTGGCTTTGAACTGCAATCCTTTGATCTCAGCCTCCTGAGTAGCTAGGATTATAGGCAGGCGTGGGCCACCAGCACCCAGTGGGCTTCTGTTCTTTAACAGATCAATGTATATATAAGATGCTGAAAAACATTAGATAAAAAAAATTCTAGAGTAGGGCTAAGAGTGGCTCACACCTGTTACCCTATCTACACAGAAGGCAGAGATGTTAACCTATGTGACAAAGATGTTCTCATAGCACTTGTTTCTGGAATGTCTCAACACCAGGCAACACCTAACATCTTATAGAACTGAATGGCATAAAATGTACCTGGGCAATCTAACAATACTTAATCAAAGACATCATGCTTTAGCTTTTGTTCCCCCCCCCTCCAGTTTATGTCACGTTGTTACTGTGTCTTACTTTGGTACCTGGTATATTGTATATACTTTTATTTATTTGAAATAAGGGGAAAAACAAGATGATTGGGAGGGGGTAGGGGGGATGGAAAGTAGGAGAAAAACAAAAAACATGGGAAGGGGTATCAATGTTTAAGAATGTACCCACTACCTAATGAATGTAACTGCAACCCCTCTATATATCACAAAAAAAAAAAAAAAAAAAGTGGTGCTGGGCTGGAGTTTGGCCTAGTGGTAGCGTGCTTGCCTAGCATGCACCAAGACCTGGGTTTGATACCTCGGTACTATATACATAGAAAAAAGCCAGAAATGGTGCTGAGGCTCAAGTGGTAGAGCTGTAGCCTTGAGGAAAGTCCAAGGACAGTGCTCAGGCCCTGAGCTCAAGCCTAGGACTGGCAAAAAAAAAAAAGTGGTGCTGTGGCTCAGAGTGACATAACACTTTAACACTACCCTAGAGATGAAGAGCTCAAGGACAGTGCCCAGGCCCAGTTCAAGTCTTACAACCAACAACAAAAAAACATTTTCATCCTGGCACCTCTGGAATCCTAGCTACTCAGGAGGCTGAGATCTGAGGAAAAAGTAACTAGGATTAGACTTAGCTACCAGCTCTAGACAAGACTCTTATCTATAGTAAACTAAAAACAAAACAAAAGCCCAAGTGGGAATTATGGTTTATTTAGTAAAGAGCTATAAACAAAAGCAGCCCAGAAATAGCACCCAGGCCCTGAGTTCAAACCTCAGAACTGGCACAAAAAGACAAAACAAACCTGTTTAGAGCTGGGAATGTGCTTAGTGGTAAAGAGTGCTTGTCTAGCATGCATGAAGCCCGGAGTTCCATTCCTCACTACCCCATAAACAGAAAAAGCCACAAGTGGCACTGTGGCTCAAGTAGTAAACTGCTAGTCTTGAGCTAAAGAAGCTCAAGGACAGTGCCCATACCCTGAGTTGAAGCAAAAAACCCACAAAGAAAAACCTGTTTAGTTTATACTTTTATTAAGTCAGTGAACAGGTTAAGTCCTGGTTTGCCTACATACCGCAACCCATTTTCAGGAAAACCAATATATATAGGCCAGTCCTGGGCTTGAACTCAGGACCTGGTCACTGTCTTGAGCTTTCTCCCTCAAGATTAGCACTTTACCACAACACTACTTGTGGCTTTTTCTATGTATGTAGTACCAAGGAATCAAACCCATGACTTCAGTACATGCATGCTAGGAAAGCACGCTACCAACAAGCCTTCATATATCTTATAGGAGAAAGGGAAGAGGACAAACATCATGGCTGGTTCAAAATAAAGCATGTTTATTCCTTATTATATTTACATTAAATAATTTTCACAAAAGCAATGCTATCACCTTATGTAGAATTGGTACAGAATAGCCCCACAAATGACACTAGTATACACAAAAATATTACTAATTTTTTTTTGGTGCAGATACCGTGGCTTGAACCTAGGACACTGTGCTGTCCCTCAGCTTTTTCACTTGAAGGCTACCACTGAGGCACACCTCTACTTTTGTCTTTCTGCTAGTTAATTAAGAATCTCATGAACTCTTGCCCAGACTGGCTTCAAACCAAGATCCTCAGATCTCAGCCTCTTGACTGGCTAGACTTGCAGGTGTCAGCCGCCACTGCTCAGCCAATTTTTCTATCACTAAAAATGTTATAAAATTATTCTTCATGGTAGATGCTTAACGTATATACAAATCTAAGTTTAGACTTAGTTCCTATTCCTGAAAGATGCCTAAATAGGGAAATAACCGATGCAAAACACATTCTGGTCCCCAGCATCTTTGCTAACAGCTTCTCAGTACAATTCCTCTAAAAAAATAGGAAAACAGAAGCCTTGCTACCACATCCAGCAGCCTTTTCCTAGCTAATCACACCTTCAGGAAGTAGTAAGGAAACAAAAAGATAAAAAGAACCAAAATGCATAAGATATTTTTAAGCCAGCTCAGGCAAGTTTTATTAAAGAAAAATTATGCAGTTTACTTTTCTCCAGTTTGTTCTGGCATGCTCCTAATGATATCAGAATCACCTAGAAAATAAAAACAGCAATTTTACAATTCATCTAATACTAACAGCTAATCAGAGTCTCTTACATTGACTACATTCTTTAAAAGTCTCCACATTAGCACCTACTACCTATCATTTTTTAAAGTCAAAGATTACTTAGAAATGATTATGATAAATGAGACAAAGTCTATCACCAGCATTTATAAAACCAGGCCTAGGGGAAGACCTAGGTCTGGGGACACATGCATGGTCTTAGTATAGCGAATGTTTAGCCTGTCCTGATTATTACAAAATCAGAACAGCGAGAATATTCGCAGCATTTTATTAACTAAAAAGTTGAAATGTAAGACTATATGAATTTACAGTCCCTATCTGTAACTTAATTTTACTTTTTTGTTCTAAGGCAGCAAATAGCTAACTTCTATGCCCACTAATCATTTCTTTATAACTTCACATTCTAGATACTTCAAATGAAATCATAATCTCAAAATTAGTTATTACAAAGCCAAGACATCACTTAATTTATCCAAATTCTCACCATCTTAAAGAACCAGATATATGTATAACAAGGAACAGAAAGGCAGGAAATACTTGTGTAATTTGAAAAGCTCACCCGGGTCAATGATAGCCAGTGTGCACACTCTGTAGTATTTCCCACACGCGGTGCCCAGTTCAATATTATTGCCACTGTAGTGATGGACACCGGTTTTGGCCAACATAGCATAGTACTCTATTTCAGATTTCCTTCGGGAACCAAAAACAAGGCAAATAAATACCATACCAAGTGACTGTCAACAGTACTTACACCACCTTACTCTCGAAAACCATATTGTATGTTTAAGATAGTATTTATTGTTCACAGGGAAGAGAAGATAGGATGACAATGATATAAAAGGCAATAGTACGATACATTTTATTTCCTATGACAACCTTTAAAGTAGGTATTATATACTTGAAGTGAATCTAGAACCCAAACCCATGTTATCTTTAAAAAAGGTTAAATCACAGGCAGGGAGTATGACCTAGTGGTAGTGTACTCTAGCATACACAAAGCCCTGGGTTCAATCCCTTCCATACCACATACAAGTGGTGCTATGGTTCAAGTGGTAGACTGCTAGCCTTAAGCAAAAGCAGCTCACAGACAGTGCCCAGGCCCTGAATTTCTGTCACCCACTGGTGTTCTGAATCCTATGTAAAAGAGATATATATTGTACTATACATATATATATAGCCCTATCTCTACCCATCCATCCATCGCCAGTACTGGGGGTTGAACTCAGGGCCTTAGCACTGTCCTTAGGCTTTCTCAGGGTCAGAGCTCTACCACTTGAGCCACAGCACCACTTCTGGCATTTTCTGTGTACGCCGTACAAAGGAATCAAACCCAGGTCTTGGTGCATGCTAGGCTAGTGCTCTACCACTAGCCAAACTGCCCCCCCCCCGCCCCGAAAGAAAATGTTATGAGCAGATTATACGTTAACATAAAACACATTATGCGTCTGTGCTTCTCTTATCCGTTTATCCCTGCTGTCACATTTCTCCCCCAAAAGTAAACTCACAGAAGACCACACTGGGAGAGGGGAGCGATTCTAGAGCCAACATGATTCTGCAAAGGGTCCACTCCAAAACAAGCTTCCCCGAAGATAAACTTAACACTCTGGATATTCATTCGTTGTCGATATTTAATGTCGGAGATACACGCTCAGGTCCCTTCCGTATTAAATTACCTCAAGGCTGGGCAGTTGTTGGCGAGAATGACCAATTTCCCCTTGCCCTGTCTGATCATCTTCAGAGTCTGCTTGTACCCCAGCACATACTTTCCACTTTTCATAACAAGCTGGAGTCTAGAGTTGATCGACTCCAGAGACTTTTTCTACAAAGCAAACATTTTAACAGGCTTTAAACACCTCGCATGCAAACCACCTGAGAAGCAGATCCGCTCTCATTTATAAAACCTCCAGTCACCGAGGGCCTCTCGGCTCCCTGGGAGACCATCCAAATGCCCCGTGCCCCGGATCTGCCCGTCCCGGGGCGCCCTGTGCTCCCGCCCGCTGGCCGGCCGGGTCTCATCCCTCCACGTGAACCGGCTGCCGGCCCGGGCCCGCTCCACTCACCGTCTTCTTGGCCGCTACCATCTTCCTGCCTTAGGTACGGGAGGGTTCCCAACCTAGAACACACAGAGAACAGGACAGAGGATTTTAGGACCGGAGATGCGAGGCCTAAACCTCCACCCGCCGGAGCCACTCACCGAAAGCAGCTGACAAGATGGCCGGGCGGAGAGAAAGGAGGGATTTCCCACAATGCAAAGCTCTTTCCGGCAGAAGCGAGACGCCGGAAGCGGAAGTTTCCGAAAACGGAAGGGGCGAGGCGGAGCCCGGAGCGGTCGTCGGTTGCTATGGCCACGAGTGATTTTACGTGCTGTGGGCCCTGAGGTTCTCCAGGTTTGTTTCTCTGACGCCGCCCGCTGCGGGCCGAGGACGACGGCAACGCTGGAGCCGGCGATCCTGCGGGGGTGGTGGGAGGTGTGGCGGGCGTGTCGGTGGCCCAGCGTGGGCCTTGCGTTGCTGAGCTCCTCGCCGCCCGCAGCGCGTCCCCGGGAGGACTCGGCGAGCCGCGCCCCCCACCGCTTCCCGGGCCCCAGACCCCGCGGGAGCCGTGGTCCTGCCAGCGCCCGGTTGCTGACGCGCAGACCCGCGTGCGCGCCGGCCCTGGAGCTTGAATCCAGGGCCCGGGCGCCGTCTCGGAGCTTTTTTTGCCCACGGCTGGCGCTCTACCACTTGACCCACAAAACCGCTAGCGGAGTTCTGGTGGTTAATTGATGGCATCTTTAGGAGGGGCGCACAGCGAGTGCGTGGCAGAGCTCCCATTTCAATCCAAGGAAGCTTTGATTTCACCTTGCGTGCTGGGTGCTTTTTGCGTGTGTGTGTGTGTGTGCGCGCGCGCGTGCAAGCATGCATGTGTGCGCGTGCATGCATGTGTGTGAATGCATGCGCGCGCGCGCTCACACGCACGTACTTGTGCATGTCCTGGGGTTTGAACTCAGGAATTGGGCTTCTCAGGTGTTTAATACTCAGTTTCCTTCAAAACAATGGCTATTACTTCCACTTTCGAGAATGATTAAAGTTCTTGAAACAACTTTTCTGGTGTTTCATTATATGATACCAAATTGCCTGTCTTCAGTACTTTGAAGAAAAAAAGTGACTCCCAGAGATCTATGTCTGTGCTTCAATAAAGTGATACTTCCAAAATCAGACAGCTAGCTAGCTAGAGTCTATCAGCTTAACTTTGTATTAAACGATTACTCCTATTATTAAAGTTAGGCCTTGTCGGCTCCTATTCTGTAGTCCTAACTAACTGCTCAGGAAGTCGAGATGTGAGGACCACAATTCAAAGCCAGCCAGGGCAAGAAAATCTAGGAGACCCTTCTCTTCAATTAAGCACCAAAAAAGCTGAGGTAGAGTGGCTCAAGTGGTAGAACACTAGCTTTGAGAAGAATAATTCAGTAACCATGCCCAAGCTGACTTCAAGCCCCAAGAACAGCACCAAAAATATAGTTACTGCAAATCACACAGAGAATACCCTCATTCTAAAGAGATGTATGCTGAAATTTTTAGTGGTAAAGTATAACATCTTTATCTTCGAATGGTTTCAGACAAAAATATGTAGTCATGGGCTGAGAGTTTGGCCTAGTGGTAGAGTGCTTGCCTAGCATGCACGAAGACCTGGGTTCGATTCCTTGGTACCACATACATAGAAAAAAGCCGTAAGTGGTGCTGAGGCTCAAATGGTAGAGGTCTAGCCTTGAGAAAAATCCAACGACAGTGCTCAGGGCCTGAGCTCAGGCCCCAGGACTGGCAAAAAAAAAAAAAAAAATGTAGTCGTGGGTAGGTTGGTAGAGCAAATGCAAGAAAATGTTAACAATTATTGAATTTAGGTGGAAAGTATACAGGTCTTCATTGTAAAATCTTTGTATTAAAATATTCAGAATAGACCATCCGATATAATACTTAAGGGTGCTAATCACTAGTATTTCAAGGTGATTTAGAAAGAATAACAGACAAATATGATGAGACATAATTATTCCATTGGCATTCCTTCACCCAAATCACTTCCAAGTTTCTGAAAACTCCACAGACACCTGCATAGCTTATGCTTCCTGGTTGTTTGTTTTTTGTTTTTTTTTTTGCCAGTCCTGGGCTTGAGCTCAGGGCCTGAGCACTGTCCTTGGACTTTCTCAAGGCTAGAGCTCTACCACTTGAGCCTCAACACCACTTCCAGCTTTTTTCTATGTATGTGGTACCGAGGAATCGAACCCGGGTCTTCATGCATGCTAGGCAAACACTTTAACCACTAGGCCAAACTCCCGGCCCGCTTCCTGGTTTTTACTTGCTATGAGAAAAGTATTAGATGGAGCACATACAGTTCTAACAAGTTTCTCTGATTATCATTGGTTCAGTGCACTGGGCCTTACTGTTAAGCAGTGAAAAGAATCATATGTATTATTAATGATTTCTTAATGTCCAGTTGAGCTTATTACGCTCTTCATAAAATATCACCGATTACTCAAAGAAGAAATAATATATGCATTTTCTTGATAAACTAAAAACTGTGGTATGGTGAAAGAAAAATGAGTCCTCAGAGGTGAAAAGACTAGCTATTTGTCTCTTAGACATTAAACATCAAGATGTTGTAGGCCCTTAGAACCACAACATCAGGGCCGAGAGTTTGGCCTAGTGGTAGAGTGCTTGCCTACCATGCATTAAAACCCAAGTTCTATTCCTCAGTACCACATACATAGAAAAAAACCAGAAGTGATGCTGTGGCTCAAGTGGTAGAGTGCTAGCCTTGAGGAAAGCCCAAGGACAGTGCTCAGGTCCTGAGTTCAAGCCCTAGGACTGGCAAAAAAAAAAAAAAAAAAAAAAACACAGTATCAATTATGATCAGATATCTTCAAGCTAGTTATCTAAGGAGACAGAATAAGACATATCAGGCAATTGTGGAAGAGAATACGAAGAGTATTCTAAGCAACACAAGCTCAAGAAGAAAAGTAACCTATTTTTCAGTTCAACAAAGGGAGAAGAAACAAGGAGAGCAAGACTCAAATCTTTGTATTCTGGTCATGGGAGAAACTGCACGAGTTCATCATGAGAACACACTGTAAACCACAAGACAGTACCTCAATCTTAGCTGGTGCCATATCTGAGTGTTCATACCATTCTACTATCCTATTTGATGCTTCCTGATACATAAGGTAATTGGAAAGACCAGTAAATCATATAGAAACTTACCTTGTCTCACTATAAAATGAGTTATTTGGTATGATAGTATGATACAATATATGGAGGTTTGGGGGGTTTTTTTGTTTGGGGGGATTTTTTTTTTGTCTGTCATGGGACTTCACCTCTTGGCCTGGGCATTGCCCTGAGCTCTTCAGCTCAAGGCTACTGCTCTACCCCTCGAGCCACAGCGCCACTACTGGTTTTCTGGTGGTCAATTGGAGATAAAAGTCATGGATGCCCAGACTGGCTTTGAACCTCGACCCTTAGATCTCAGCCTCCTAAGTAGCTAGGATTACAGGCATGAGCCATAACGCCAGCCTGATGGAGGTTTTGATGCTGCTTCTTTCTCTTCTGAGGTGAGTCTGCTATGGTGCCAGTCCCATACATCACTATATGTTACCATTTCACATACTTAAGTTGGTTATTCTTACTATTGCTGGCAAATTGGGTGCTCAGCCAGGTAAGCCAGGGCAAGGAATGTGATGTTAAGTTCATGGTTCCTGTCCCTGGAGCTATTTTATTCCTGAACCTATCAAGCATGGGCAAAGAAAAAGCCTTACTAATCCCCTTAAGTTCCCAATTGTTATTGCTCACCTGATCATAAATGCTTCCTCTACCATTAGGCCACGCCTCCTGCCCTGTAACTTTAATTTAATTTAATTTAATTTTTTTTGCCAGTCGTGGGTTTGAGCTCCTCCACTTGAGCATCAGTACCACTTCCAGCTTTTTTTCTAAGTATGTGGTACCGAAGAATTGAACCTGGGTCTTTGTGCATGCTAGGCAAGCACTCTACCACTAGGCCAAACTCCCAGCCCTGTAACTTTAATTTTAGAAAACATGTATTCTCAGCAGAAGTTTGTGCACTGAAGTCTGTCCCCACTTTCAAACTTACGTTGAATTCCCTAACTCCTAGCATGGCTCTATCTAGAGACAGGGTAATTAATGTTAAATGAGGTTAGAGAGGTCCTAAACCAATAAATCTGTGGCCTAATAAAAAGATGTTTAGGGCCAGGAGTTTGGCCTAGTGGTAGAGTGCCTTGCATGCACAAAGACCTGGGTTCAACTCCTCAGTACCACATATATAGAAAAAGCTGGAAGTGGTGCTGAGGCTCAAGTGGTAGAGCTCTACCCTTGAGAAAGTCCAAGGGCAGCGCTCAGGCCCTGAGCTCAAGCCCAGGACTGGCAAAAAAAAAAAAAAAAAAAAAAAGATGTTTATTAGGGCCAAGAGTTTGGCCTAGTGATAGAGTGCTTGTCTAGCAAGCACAAAGACCTGGGTTTGATTCCTTGGTACCACATACATAGAAAAAAAAAGCCAGAAATGGTGCTGTGTGGCTCAAGTGGTAGACCTCTACCCTTGAGAAAGCCCAAGGACAGTGCTTAGACCCTGAGTTCAAGGCCCAGAACTGGAAAAATAAAAATTTTAAAAAAGATGTTTATTAGAATAGAGATAGACACAGAAAAAAAGACCAAGTAAGATCAAGTAAGACAGAGAAAGGATGGCCATCCAGCAGCCAAGGAGAAAGGCCTCAGAAGGAACCAATATGCCGGCACTTTGGTTTTGGACTTTTAACTTCAGAACTGTAAGGAAATAAGTTTCTGCTGTTTAAGCACTCAGTCTGTGGCCAGTGGTTATCGATTGGACTTTTCTATACCCGCCGTAGTAAGTTAATACTGATGGTGATACAACTCATGCTTACATTGAATAATGTTAATTCACACGTGTTTACTGATACAAATGACTAGAGGAAAAGGGAAAGTGCTTCCTTACAGTAGAATGCCAGATGATATAGAAGGAATTGAATAATAAGAAAAAACTGCATTAGCCATGACAGTAACAATTGATCCAAGTGAGGACATTATATGCTTAGGAGTCTGATGAGAATCCGTGGAGTTGCTTAGCCTAGGAGCTTCTCTCTCTCCATAAATTACAGAGTGAAACCTTGAGTGTTACATGGACACTACCTCAGCTAACGGATCAAACTGAGTGTGGTGGTGGCTCACATCTGGAGTCCCAAATATCTAACAGGTGGAGGAAGTAGGAGGCCAGGATATTGCAGACTGGCCAGTCAGAATAAAAGAGCAAGACCTCAAGACAAATCTCAACAAAAACTCTCAAAGGGAAATGACGGGGTATGTCTCAAGTGCTCCAGTGCTTGCCTAGAGCCAGGCCTCTGAGTAAAGGTTCCCCATAATCCAACAAAATGATACCTTCTTTCTCCACAGGAATTCAGACATTGCAGTCAAAGAAGCATCACCTGAAACCAGTCATGGGCAAATTAGACTCACCCAACCTCAAATTCAAGAATGTGCAATAAAAGGATTGACCTGTTTTAAAAATGAAAAATGTCAGGGGACTAGAGAACAAAGCAAGACTCTGTGTGTGTGTGTGTGTGTGTGTGTGTGTGTGTGTGTGTGTGTGTACACGCGTGCGCACGGTGCATGCATGCATGCATGCAAATTAAAGATTATAAAGTGGCAGGGTGGCAGGACAGGTAGTTCTAAATGGGCCAGTTGACACGAATTGAATACGAAGGCAGGTCAAATAGTTCGTTCTCTAGGTTCAACTTTCTCGTGGTAACTGGTGGAGTTATGTAAGAGAATGAGGCTCATCACACACCTGCTCCGCCAATCAGTGGCCTCGGGCCGCAGCGGCCGCCTCCCCTGGCTGGCTATTTAGCGACGGATGGTTCCGATGATCTCTCCCCTGACCTCATCCCTGCCACTGTCGGGGGGGGATTCCGCTCTGCGTTTCCCCTACCCCTCCTTCTCTCCACCTGCCGCCTCCGCTCTCCCAGACCCCGCTGGCTCTCTGGCTCTGCCGCCCCGGATCCTTCCACCTGCGCCCGGCTCTCCAGGCGTCCAGGTGCGCTCTGCCACGCAGAGCCCGGGGGCGCGGGGCTTCCCGGATCCTAGACGGGACACCCACGCCCGCGCATCCGCGATGGGCTGCTCCAGCAGCGCCCTCACCAAGGCCGGCGACAGCAGCAGGGGCCGCCGCGGCGGTGAGCAGGGGCCGCGCCCCACTTCCCTTCACCTGGGCGTCTGGGCTGAAAGAGGCGACCCCAGTCCAGCCCGGGGCGCACCTGGCTTAGGGGACGGGCGCCGAGCGGATCTCCGAGCGGAGCACGGCTCCCCACGGTCCCCAGAACTCTGCCCGCCTCCGGAGGGTGCGCGCGCCCCGCACGGCCCCACGCCGAGGGCACCCGCCGCCCTCCCTTAGAACCGATCGCAGTTGAGTTGTGGAGACCCCGGCCCCGCTGCTGAATTCACCCCCGGCCTCGGGGCGGGAAGGGCGCGAGGGCAGAGCGCAGAGCAGATCCGCCAGGCTTTGGAGCTACCGCGGGCACGTCCCCAGTCCTGGCTTATTTATGTGTTTCTTAATGACTGAATCTCACAAAGCAATCTGCCTAGTGTAGTGAGAGCTTTCCTAGGGATGGGGGGTGGCTTTTCCCATCAAGAACCATTTGCATAGTTACAGCATCATGCTCGGACAAACGCCAATTTAGCCAGACGCGGGTGGCTAACGACTCTGATCCTAGTTATTCAGGAGGCTGAGATCTGAGGATCACCGTTCAAAACCAGCCCCCATACGAAAGTCTGTGAGACTCTTAGCTCCAGTTAATCATCCAAAGCCAGAAGTGGAGCTGTGGTAGAACGCTGGCCTTGAGCACAGAAGCTCAAGGACAGCACCTAGGCCCTGAGTTCAAGACCCAACACTGGTACACACGTACACACACACACACACACACACACACACACACACACACACACTGACCAATTCAGGTAGAAAAGGAGTGGGAGGTCAGAGGAAGTGTCCTGTCACACACCAAATGATTTTGCACACCAGACTTCCTGACTTCTGTATGAATCAATAGTTCATCCGTGTGAAGCTGGATGCTGGTAATACAAGTCACCCTCTGGCAGTTGAAAGTGGAAAGGCCAAAACGTATGAAACAGGCGGTTGAGAAACTTTCATGCGGTGGTTATTTCTGTGAAAGGGGTAAAAACAAGTTAATGAACTAGAGATGGTTTTGGTTTTGCAGCCAACTCCCTCACTGCATTTTGAATGGCTAATATTTTGGACAACATTGAATGTTATGTGAATTTCTTCAAGCTACTTCACTGGCTTTGAAGCCAACTTTAGGGGGCAGATGGATAGTTCAGTTAATTGATTTTTCAGGCTTCTCTTATCATGTGCCATGCCTAAGATATCCTGGTAGTAATCTCCTGGTTTAGAAAGCAAAGATCTGAACTGGGGGTGGAGCTCAGTAGCAGAGCATGTACTTAATATGAGAAAGAAGGAGGAGGAGGAGGAGGAGGAGGAGGAGGAGGAGGAGGAGGAGGAGGAGGAAGAAGAGGAGGAGGAGGAAGAGGAAGAAGATAGTTGGGTTTTTTCTCCCCCTGTCCTGGGGCTTGAACTCAGGGCCTGGGCATTGTCCTTGATTGTGCACAAGGCTAGTGCTCTATTGCTTGAACCACAGCTCTGCTTCTGGCTTTTTGTGGCTAATTGGAAATAAAAGTCTCATAGACTTTCCTGCCCAGGCTTGCTTAGAACCTCCATCCTCAGATCTCAGCCTCCTAAGCAGCTAGAATTACAGGTGTGAGCTACCAGCACCTGACTCATTATAGATTTTTAGACCGGTAAAAACAAATTCTTCAAATATCATTGGGAGAGAGAAACAGTATCCAACCAGCAAAGCATTTTCTTTTGAAAAAAATTATCAGGCCAGGAGTTTGGCTAGTGGTAGAGTGTTTGCCTAGCATGCACGAAGATCCAGGTTCAATTCCTCAGGAAAAAAAGTCACTGTTATTAATAAATATTCATGTTAGGGACACAGCAGGTTTTTTTCTTTTTCTTTTTTTTTTTTGCCAGTCCTGGGCTTGAGCTCAGGGCCTGAGCACTGTCCTTGGACCTTTTCAAGGCTAGAGCTCTACCACTTGAGCCTCAGTACCACTTCCAGCGTTTTTGTATGTATGTGGTACCAAGGAATTGAACCCGGGTCTTCGCGCATGCTAGGCAAGCACTTTAACCACTAGGCCAAACTCCCAGCCCAGGTTTTTTTCTTTTTGTTTTGTTTTCCAATCCTGGAGCTTGAACTCAGGGCCTGAGCATGGTCCTTGAGCTTTCTTAGGGCTAATGTTCTACCACATGAGCCACAGCCACAGCACCACTTCTGGCTTTTTCTATGTATGTAGTACTAAGGAAATGAACCCCGGTCTTTCTGTATGCTAAGCAAGCACTCTTACCACTAGGCCAAACTCCCTTTCCAACAGTTTGTTTTTTATTTTAATTCATGCTTTCATTGCTGTTCTAAGGTTTCATGAACATTGCTTGGGAAGAAATATCGAAACCCTTGGGGACGGGTGTTGGCATGTAAAGAAATTGCTCCACACGCACTTGGAATCACCGGCAGATGCACAGCCTCTGTCTACATGGCAGTGCTCCCGTCATTGGATACCGTTGTGTACTCACTAGCATTTCAGCTCCACGATCTTGGAGTCCTGATAAATAATTCATTCTTGTATCTGCAGCTAAAAACTTACTTTAAGTTCTAGATACACTCCCAAGCCTCTATGTAAATGCTTTTAGATTAAAAAACAAAAAGTTCAGTTCACTGAATCCTGCATGAATACGTGCATGCATTTACTATATTCTCCAGTGCCTAACAATGCTTGGCATATAACAGACTCTCAGTAATTAGTCGCTGAATAAACTGAATGAATTACTTCATTTAATTCTTTTTTTTTTTTTTTTTTGGCCCCTTTCTCTTTCTGGCCCCGCTTGCTCCGGCCCCGCTTGCTCCGGCCCCGCTCGCTCCGGCCACCACTCGGTTGGGCTCTGTTCACTTCAGCTCAGCTCGCTTCTTTCGCTCTCTGTCGCCGTCGCAGTCTCGTCTCTGCCACTTCCGGCTTGGTTGTGTATGTGGGGTACCGAGGAATCGAACCCGGGTCTTTGTGCATGCTAGGCAAGCACTTTAACCGCTAGGCCAAACTCCCGGGCCCTACTTCATTTAATTCTTACAGTAATGCTATGACTAAGTATTCTGATTGTCCCAAATTTACAGAGAAGGAGTAGATAATTTACCCCAAGTCACAAGGGTCTTTAGTCAGAGCAGGGCTTTGAACCAAGTTCTTGAGCTAGTGCGTGATAACTGTATTTTATATTTTAATCTTAAATTTTTATTGGTACATGTGTGTAATCTTAACACTCAGGAGGTACCAGGCAGGAGGACTGAGAGTTTGAGGCTTGCTTTGGGTTCAAAGTGAGACTTGAAAAAAAGAAAAGGTGCGGTGGCTCATGCCTATAATTCTGGCTACTCAGGAGGCTGAAATCGGAGGATCAAGGTTTAAAGCCAGCCTGGGCACAAAAGGACTTGAGACTCTTATCTCCAATTAACCTCTAGAAAATGGAAGTGGGGCTTGGCTCAAGGGTAGGGCAGTAGCCTTGAGCTGAAGAGCTCAGGGCAGTGCCCAGGCCAATTCCAAGCCCTATTCCAAAAAAAAAAAAAAAAGAAAGATTTGATTTTGCCTCAAATTACTGTGGATCTCTATTAAGTGTGTGATTATTTTCTGTGACAACAGCAAAATAATAATAATAAAGACAATAAAGTGGGGGCCAAGAGTTTTGCCTAGTGGTAGAGTGCTTGCCTAGATCCGGGTTTGATTCCTCGGTGCCACACACATTAAAAAAAAAACAAACCAGAAGTGGTGCTGAGGCTCAAGTGGTAGAGTTCTAGGCTTGAGACTGCCCAAAAACAGTGCTCAGAGCTCAAGGCCTGGGACTGAAAAAAAAAAAAAAAGACAATAAAGTATACTTATTCTAGTGAGGAGCAAGTTACTCACACCTGTAATCTTAGCTCAGGAAGCTGAGAAGTATGATCCTCAGATCAGAGTTCAAAGCCAGCCGTGGCTCCTTTATTTATTTATTTTTTTGGTGGGGCTTGAACTCAGCATCTATGCTGTGTCCCTCAGATCTTTTTGTTCAAGTTTATAGCTCCACTACTTTAAGTCACAGCCCCACTTCTGGTCTTCTGTTGGTTAATACGAGATGAGTCTCATAGACTTTCCTGCACAGGCTGGCTTTGAATTACAATCCTTAGATCTCCGCCTCTTGAGTTGGTAAGATTACAGGTTTGAGCCACCAGTGCTCATGAAATTCATATAAATAAATAAATATATATGTATGTTATGTGCACAGCATTAAAAATTATTGCATTCAGGGGCTGGGAGTTTGGCCTAGTGGTTGAGTGCTTGCCTAGCATGCACGAAGACCCGGGTTCGATTCCTCGGTAACACATACATAGGAGAAAGCCAGAAGTGGTGCTGAGGCTCAAGTGGTAGAGCTCTAGCCTTGAGAAAATCCAAGGACAGTGCTCAGGCCCTGAGCTCAAGCCCAGGACTGGCAAAAAAACAAAACAAAACAACAAAAAATTATTGTGTTCATTGCTGTTCTAAGGCTCATGATTAAATAATATATAGTACCTGTATATAATACTATATATTTAAAGGTTCTTTTTTTTGTGGGGGGGTAGCTGGCCTTGTCTCCTCCCTTGATCCTCCCACCTCTACTTCCTGCATAGTTTGGAATTGCCATGTTCCTGCCAGCAAACATATATTATCTTTAATGTTTGGATTGTGGGGGGAGAGGGGGTGTGGGGGGGTGTCTGTGTCTGTGTATGTCTGTGTGTCTGTGTCTATCTATGCATAATTTTTCCAGAGATTTGTTTGGATTTTTGCATTTTTTTGTTGTGTGTGTGCTGATCCTGGGCTTGAACCCTGGGCCTGGACCCTCATCAAGGCTAGTGCTTTACTACAGGTCCACTTCCACCTCTTCCAGCTCCTTTTGTGGTTAATTGGAGATAAGAGTCTCACCGACTTTCCTACCTGGGCTGGCTTCAAACCATGATCCTCAGATATCAGCCACCTGAGTAGTTAGGATTACAGGCATGAGCCACCTGCACCTGGCTGGTTGCAGGGTTTTTTTGAGGTCCAGGTTGGTCTTGAACTCAAAAATCTTCCTGCTTCAGCCTGCCTTCTTTCTTAAGTTTAAATTAAATATGTGATTGTCATCATAAAGGTTATGTACAGAGGGGTTACCATTTCATAATGAGCCTTCCTTCTTTATATATTGCAAATATTATTTCTCCCATCTTTGTAATAATATATAATGTACTCTACCCACCTTGGGCAGCTTGTTTGGTTTTTTACTTTTTGGTTTTTTTAAACCTCACAATATGAAGGCATTGTTCTCTTCCTCACACCTGCACACTAATCGATTATGTGAGTTATTTAACAAGCCCCTTACTAAGGGACATGTGATATGCTTCCAGTCATTTCCTGTTGAAAACAAACTCTCTGTGGAATCCTTTGTGTACACATCACTTGAATGTGTCCAAACATATCTGTAGGACTGTTTCCCAGAAGCATGAAACCAAGCCAAAGTGGGTGAACATTTGTCATTTCTGACAGAGAACTGCCTAATTTCCTTCCATAAGAATTGTGTCAGCTTGAGCCAGGTGCAGTGGCTCACACCTGTACTCCTAGCTACTCAGGGGCTTGAGATCTGAGGATCAAGGTTCAAAGCCAGCCCAGGCACAAAAGAACCTGAGACTCTTATCTCCAATTAACCTCTAGAAAATGGGAATTGGAGCTTGGCTCAAGGGTAGGTCGGTAGCCTTGAGCTGAAGAGCTCAGGGATAGCACCCAGTCCGAGTTCAAGCCTCATGACCCCCTCCCCCCAAAGAAAAAGAATTGTACCAGTTTGTAATTATAAAAATGAAATCTTTTTTTCTAAGTTGAAAACTTAGGCATCAGGGGCTCATACTTGTAATCAAAACCAGTGAGATAGGAAAGTCTATGAGACTCTTATCTTCAATTAGTCACCAGAAAACTGAGCTGTGGCTCAGCGTGGTAGAGAAGTAACCTTGGGCAAAAAGATCTCAGGGACAGAGCACAGACCCTGAATTCAAACCCCACAACTGACAGAAAAAAAAGAAAGAAAAAGAGCAGGGGCAGAGAGTGTAACCTAGTGGTAGAGTGCTGGCCTAGCATGCACAAAGCCCTGGGTTCTATTCCTCAGTGCCATATATAAAGAATAAACCAGAAGGGGCACTGTGAATCAAGTGGCAGAGCACTAGCCTTGAGCAAAAAATGTCCAAGAACAGTGCCCAGACCCTGAGTTCAAGCCCCTGGACTCAGAAAGAGAGCGGGAAGAGGGAGGGAGAGAGAGAAGGAAGGAAGGAGGGAAGAAGCAGAAACAAAACAAAACTCAACAGAACAACAAGCTGTTTTCTGGAGGAAAACCTTTATTTGGACAGGGCAACAGAGTCTCCTTCAGCCTGGATGGAGGGAAAATGGTGCCCCACATACAACTAGGGTCCCCTTTAATATTGGCAAAAAAGGTGAACTCAGGTGGGGCAGAGGTAGAGTTGGTGAGCAATGCTGTTGTGGTTGTTATTAACATTATTATTATTACTATTATTACCAGTCCTGGGGCTTGAACTCAGGGCCTCGGCACTGTCCTTGGGCTTTCTCAAGGCTAGAGCTCTACCACTTGAGCCACAGCACCATTTCCAGCTTTTTCTACGTATGGGGTACTGAGGAATAAAACCTGGGTCTTCGTGCATGCTAGGCAAGCACTCTACCACTAGGACAAACTCCCGGCCCACAAATCTTTATCTTATCTCCAATTAACCATCAAAATCTCAAAATGGAGTTTGGCCTAGTGGTAGAGGGCTTGCCTAGCATGCATGAAGACCTGAGTACGATTTCTTGGTACCACATGCATAGAAAAAAGCCAGAAGTGGTGCTGAGACTCAAGTGGTAGAGCTCTAGCCTTGAGAAAGTCCAAGGACAGGGCTCAGGCCCTGAGCTCAAGCCCAGGACTGGCAAACAAAAAAATCTCAGAATGGAGATGTGGCTCAAGCAGTAGAGTGCCAGTGATGAGCAATATTGCCAACTGTGTGCTCAAGGCCCATTACTCTGGCTATCTAAGCCTCAGTGTTCGCTTCTGTGTGCTAGGATTCATTGTGCCTATGCCACAGAGTTGTCTGAGAAATGAATGAGTTGATACATGTAACATATAATGCATCTAGATTATAGTCTAAATGTTGCCCAGGACAGGAAAGCCCAGCTGGTCTGTTGGTCAAACCAAGCCCAACACCGTGTGTGTGTGTGTGTGTGTGTGTGTGTGTGCGCACGCGCGTGTGCGCACACGCTGATCCTGGTGCTTGAACTCAGTGCTTCCCAGGTTGTTTTTGTTTGGTTGGTTGGTTGGTTTGGGCTGCTAATTAGAGATAAGAGTCTCACAGACTTTCCTGTCCAGGCTGACTTCCAACCCCAGTCCTCAGATCTCAGCTTTCTGAGTAGCTAGTGTTACAGGTATCAACCACCAATTTCTGGCCCATCACTTGTTTGTGTACATACAGATTTATTGGAATATAGGCTTGTCCTCTTTGTTATGCAGTGTCCATGGTTGCTTTGTTACTATAGCAAGGTGAGAGAGCTTAAGAGAAATTTCCCTCCCAGTGGGAAGATCTCATTTCAGCGTCTCTCTGTCATCGCCTGTGTTGACTGTGGCATGTTACTGTAAGGACAGACAGCACATACACACACATGTACACACACACACACACACACACACACACATCCCTCACTACACAGTGAGGGGTTGTATGTGCTCATCTATTTTGTCTCTCATCTCTTTGTCTGCTTTATTCTGCCTTTTCCTTTTTGCTTAGGGGTCTTGTTAAGACTCAGCTGTGTTTCAGGGGCTCTGGAGTAGGGCCTGAGGTCCAACACAACAAAACAACAACTTGCATGGAATGCTGGGAGCACCATTTACCTTTATTTATTTATTTATTTATTGGGTGTGGGGAGTCAAGGGGCTTGAATTCTGGCCTGGGCACTGTCCCTGAGTTCTTCAGCTCAAGGCTATCACCCTACCCTTGAGCCACAGCCCCATTTACCATTTTCTAGTGGTTAATTGGAGATAAGTGTCTCAGGCTGGCTTTGAACCGTGATCCTCAGATCTCAGCCTCCTGAGTAGCTAGGATTACAGGCGTGAACCACTGTGCCTGACAGTTTTTGTTTTTTTGCCAGTCATGGGACTTGAACTTGACAGGGCCTAAGCACTGTCCTTGGACTTTTCTAAAGGCTAGAGCTCTACCACTTGACCCACAGCACCACTTCTGGCTTTTTTCTATGTATGTGATACCAAGGAATTGAACCCAGGCCTTCGTGCATGCTAAGCAAGCACTCTACCACTAGACCAAACTCCCAGCCCAGTTTTTTTTTGTTGTTGTTGTTGTTGTTTTTTGCCAGTCCTGGGCTTGAGGTCAGGGCCTGAGCAATGTCCTTGGACTTTCTCAAGGCTAGAGCTCTACCACTTGAGCCTCAGCACCACTTCTGGCTTTTTTCTATGTATGTGGTACCAAGGAATCGAACCCAGGTCTTCATGCATGCTAGGCAAGCACTTTAACCACTAGGCCAAACTTCCAGCCCTTTTTGTTGTTTTTTAAGACAAAGTCTCTCTGTGCAGTCCAGGTGTTCTTGAACTCTTGATCCTTCTGCCTATTTCCAAATGCTGGGATGTACCACCACAGTCTCAGTCTGCAGCACGTTTTAAAATAAGAGGTTTTCTTACAGGAGTATGGAAGAAAGTGCACGTGTTAAGGAGAACTGAGAAGCAGATGTAAAGGAGGCAGCTCTTGTTCACAGCTGGATGATAGGCTCTGCTGCTTCCACTAACCAGGAGCCCCTCACTGGCCTGGGTGCCTCAGCGGTTCCAGAGGCGGTGTCTTATTCTTCTCTGTTTATACTTTATCCTCAAATTCACATTCAAACTTCATCTTATGAATTTGTCATAGGAAAAAGGAATTTTAATGGTAAATTTGGGTCCTTCTATTGAGAAGGGAAACTGGGCACCAGTAGCTCACTCTGGTAATCTAGATACTCATGAGGCTAAGATCTGAGGATCACAGGTCAAAGCTCAGCCTGGGGAAGGAAAGTCTGTGAGACATTTCTGTTTTTCCCCCAGTCCTAGGTCAAAAACTCAGGGCCTGGGCACTGTCCCTGAGCTTCTTTTACTCAATGGTAGCACTCTACCACTTGTACTACTTCTGGCTTTTTCTGTGTATGTGGTTCTGAGGAATCGAACTTAGGGCTTCATGCATGTTAGGCAAGCACTCTACCACTAAGCCACCTTCCCGCCCTGTGAGACTCTTAACTACAATTAAACACAGGAAAAAAAAACCCCTAGAAGTAAAGCTGTGGTTCAAAGAGGTAGAGCACTGGCCTTGAGCAAAAGAAGTTCAGGGAGGACAGGCACTGGGGACTCAATCCTGTAATATTAGCTATTCAGGAGGCTGAGATCTGGGGATCAAAGTCTGAAGCCAGCTAGGCAGGGAAGCTCATGAGACTCTTGCCTCCAGTTAACCACCAGAAAACCAGAATTGGTGCTGGAGCACCAAGTGGTAGAGTGCTAACCTTGAGCAAAAGAGCCCAGGGACAGTGCTCTGACCCTGAGTTCAAGCTCCCTGGCCCTGAGTTTACAATCCCAGGATGGACACATACACACACACAAATGGAAAGGAGTTCTCCCTGCCCCCCAGTCCTGGGGCTTGAACTCAGGGCCTGAGCACTGTCCTTGGGCTTTCTCAAGGCTGGAGCTCTACCACTTGAGCCACAGCACCACTTCTAGGATTTTTCTATGTATGTGGTACCAAGAAATAGAACTCAGGGCTTCAGCTTTATGCGTACAAGGCAAGCACTCTACCACTTGGCCACGTTCCAGCCCCTGTTTGTTTGTTCATTTGTTTGGTGTTTTTTTGCCTATGCTTTTATACCCGTTGGCATAGGAAAGAGACAACACTGTCCAGGAGAATAGCTAGAAAGATCCATGTTCGTTGGAGGGGCAGGAATATGGTGGAATAGTACTGTGAGGAAGCAAGGTGAGATTGTTAGGAAAGTGGCCTCTCCAGGAGGCTGCCTAAGTTGCAACCCTGTTTTCCAGAGCCTGAAAGCTGGCAAGAACCTGGAAATGGTAGCAGCAGGGCCTAGATCAGGACCCCCTGTGCCCCTCAGCTTTCCCAGGGAGGGATACCAAGGTTTTCTCCTTGTTGGGTGGAAACCTTTCATTTCTAATGAGGGCAACGAACTGAGTTGAAAAGCTTCCATCATAATGTGAATTTCAGGTATGTTAGCTCCACTTCTAATCCCTTAATCCTGCCCGCAATGTGGCCTCATACTTCATTTCTTTGTGTATAAAAAACCACGGTGTTTACCACAGGGTGCTGTCCATTCCATTGTCACAATGAATTTGTGCATGGGTAGATCCACAACAGAATGCGGGGAAATAATGAACACTAGCACATTAGGCCTGAGGCAATGGATGACCTGATAAGGGCCTCGGAAAGCAAATATACCTGCTTTCTCCTCTGGGGTGAGGAACAAAAAGGTCTGGGTCCATAGAATTTATGACATAATAAAGCTCAGAATGTCTCCTGTGTGTGGACCAAAAAATAATTTTAAAAAATTAGCTCTATGCTTTTTAAGTTAAGGTACTAAAAATATAGTCCAGCCAAGTGCCAGGTGATCATACCTGTGATCCTAGCTACTTAGGGGGCTGAGATCTGAGGAGAGAAGCTTGAAGCCAGCCTCGCAGAAAAGTCCCCGTGAGACTCATTTGTTTGTGGTTATTGTTATTAGTCATGGGGCTTGAACTCTGGACCTGGGCCTTGTCCCTGAGCTCTTCAGCTCAAAACTAGCACTCTACCACTTTGTGCCATAGCACCACTTCCAGTTTCTAGGGGTTCATTGGAAATAAGAGTCTCGTGGTCTCTCATGCCTGGGCTGGCTTTGAACCTCCATCCTCAGATCTCAGCCTCCTGAGTAGCTAGGATTACAGGTGTGAGCCATGAGCACCCAGATCCCATGATATTCTTTTTTCATATATTTTTAAATTGTAATTATATTCACCAGATAAACGGTGCATTACTTCACAAACATTGATACCCTTTTTCATGTCTTGGTCCCCATCTCTCTCCTCCCACCCCTGCCCCTCATCTTGTTTTCCCCCCTTCCCTATCCTATTTCAAATAACCAAATACCATGAGACTCTTATATGCAATTAACCAATCAAAAACTGGAAGTGGCACTCTGGTTCAAGTGATAGAGTGCTAGCCTTGATCACAAAGAGTCTCAGGGACAGTGCCCAGGCCCTGAGTTCAAGCCCCACAATAAATATAAAGAGAAAAGAAGAAAAAAAATAAAAATAGTTCATTGCCTACTTTGAGGAGGAATGCAGGGGATCCATAGAGTCATGGGGATAGGAGTGTAGGGAGATGGTGGTTTTTTTTTTTTGTTTTTTGTTTTTTTGCCAGTCTTCGGGCCTGAACTCAGGGCCTGGGCACTGTCCTTGGGCTTTTCTCAAGGCTAATACCACAGTACCACTTATGTTTTTTTTCTGTGTATGTGGTACCAAGAAATCGAACCCAGGGCTTTCATGCATGCTAGGTGAGCACTCTACCACTAGGCCTCTCTCCCAGCTCCCAGATGGAGGTGTTTTGATTTATCATTTATTTTTGGTTTTGCTTGTGTGTGTATATATGTTAGTAGGATTTGAATTCACAGTTCTGCACACTTGAGCCACATCCCCACCCTTTTTTCCTTAGTTGTTTTTAGGTAGGGTAGGCCTCATGTGTTTGACCTCACTGGCCTTGGATCCTTCTATGTCTACCTATGTCTTCTGTGTAACTGGAATCACAGGTGTAAACCAACACTTAGGACTTATTTGGTGAGAAGGGTGGGAAGGCATGTTGATACCGTGTTGCCTGGACTGGCTTCATTCATCCTGTACCTCTATGCTCCTTCTCTCTGCCTCCTGAGTATCTAGGTATAAGATACCACTTCCAGTGGTGCTTCTTGCTTTTTTTTTTTTTTTCATTTTTATTTTTTGGTGCTAGTCCTGGGACTTGAACTCAAGTTCTGGGCACTCTGAGTTTCTTTTTGCTCAAAGCTATTGCTTTACCACTCATTCCACAGTTCCACTTCCAACTTTTTCTGAGTAGTTAATTGGAGATAAGAATCTCATGGACTTTCCTGCCTGGGCTGGCTTTGAACCTTAATCCTCAGATCTCAACCCCTTGAGTAGTTAGGAATACAGGTATGAGCCACTGGTGGCTGGCCACAAAGCTTTTCTTTTTGGGGGCTGCAGATGGAGGCAGGGAGGGCCTTGACTTAGATTGATAGCATAATTACATACATGCATACATACACACACACACACACACACACACACACACATATATATATATATATATATATATTTGATGGCACTAGGATTTGAACCCAGGACCCTGTGCTTACTAGATAGTCGCTATACCACCTAAGCCACACTGTAACCCCATTATATATATATATATATGTATATACATACATACATATATACACTCTCCATATATATTCATATACATATATATGTATATGTCAAAACAAGAAGGAAAACAGTCCTAAGTGCGATTCATTTGGAGTGTGTTTCCTTCTCTCCCTTCCTCCTTCCCTTCCAGCACTGCTATAATGGTCCTGTAGTAAACGCTGATAGCTTTCCTGGGTGCCGATGGTCAGACCTATAATCCTCAACTTAGGAGGCTGAGACTGAGGATCGAGGCTTGATGCCAGTCCAGGCAGACAAATATTCATGGGATTCTTACCGCCTCCTGTTAATTAGCTAACAACAAAACAAAACAAAAACTGGAACTGGAGGCTTTAAATCTGTTTCTTGATATCATTTACTTTTTCAAGAGAAAAACTAACAACTTGTGTTTTCACCTCTTTTATTTTCAACTGAATGACCCAATGGGTAACTCTAAATTTTTTTCCACTGCAGAGGAAAGTGAGTCCTGCGCGGTCCAACCCAAACCAAGTGCAGGGGGAAGAGAATCCATGTTTCGTGGCCGCCTGCAGAGGGAGAGTCATCCCCCAGTAGAGAAGCCCAAGGCTTCAGTGGTGCCTACAGCTAATGGGGTTCAATTCTACCATGAACAGCCACTGACGAAGGAACTCACCCCTGAAAAGGACACCATAGAACAGTCAGGACCCCCAGAGGAGCCTCAGCCTCTGGGGGAACAGGGAAATTCTGAGCCATCGCAGCCAGCTGGCAATGACACCCCAGGAGCAGAAGAAAAGAAGAGCCATGTGGACGCAGTGCCTGAGGCTCCGCCTTTGGAAGCAAAGGCAGACTCTGAACCTTTAGGAACAGAAGCAGAGACTCAACCTTTGCAGACAGCCGGGGAGAGAGACTCTTCTGAAGCTGGAGAAACTCCTGAAGAGCCTCAAATAGCTGGAGTCCTGGAGCTAGGGACAGCAGGGAGTGCTCTGGAAACAGCTGGAGAGCTGCAGTTGCAAGCAGTGGAAAAGGATGAGCAGTCTCAACTCCCAGATACAGTTACCAAAGAGAACAACTCTCCAGAACTAGTAGAAGAAAGTGAGTTAGTGCAAACAGTCAAGGACCAGACACTTTCAGAAATTTCAGAAAAAGACAAACAGTTGCAAGTTTTAGGAATAATTCCCAGAGAGAATGAGACACCAGCATCACATGGAAGTCACTTTGTGCAAACACCTGGAATGAATGAGTCACTCACTAAAACTCCTAAAGCCTCCGGAAGCATGGAGAAGATTCCACCTGAAGGGATGGCTGGAAGCACAGAACAACTGGAAGGAAATCCAGAGATAGCAGCAAATGTGGAACTTGCCAGCGAAATACACACGAAGGCAGAGGAAGAGCACATTGAAGGTGAAACTTAGCTGTCCAAGATTCAGATTATTTAGATGAGCTTTGGAGGAGGACAGGTGTCTGGCAGTCACTGAAGTCTGTCAGACAGTTGATGTTCATTTGACCCAAAGCAAAAAGCCTTGGGAAACAGTGCTCTCTGTTCACTTGTATGTGTGTGTGTGTGTGTGTGTGTGTGTGTCATGGGACTTGAACTGGCCTGGGCTCTGTCCTGAGCAATTCAGCTCGAGGCTACCACCCTACCCCGCCCTACCCAAGCTCCACTTCCCATTTTTTAGTAGTTAATTGGAAATAAGAGTCTCAACTCCTGGGGCCGGGAGTTTGGCCTAGTGGTTAAAGTGCTTGCCTAGCATGCCTGAAGACCCGGGTTCGATTCCTCGGTACTACATACATAGAAAAAAGCCGGAAGTGGTGCTGAGGCTCAAGTGGTAGAGCTCTAGCCTTGAGAAAGTCCAAGGACAGTGCTCAGGCCCTGAGCTCAAGCCCAGGACTGGCAAAAAAAAAAAAAAAAAAAAAAAGAGTCTCAACTCCTTTGAATCTTGATTCTCAGATCTCAGCCTCCTGAGTAGCTAGGATTACAGGCGTGAGCCACCACGCCCAACTCTATTCACTTTCTAGCACCTTATTTTTGGTTAGGGCCTCTGGCTTGAACTCTGGCACCGTCTTTGAGCTTTCCTGTTCAAGCCTAGAGCCATACCATTTGAACCACAGATCCATTTCCAGCTTTTCGATGGTTAATTGGACATGAGTCTTATGGACTTTCCTGTCTGGGCAGTGATCCTCAGATCTCAGCTTCTTGAGTAGCTGGGATTACAGATGGGAGCCAACACCAAGATCTTTCTTGTCCTGGGGCCTGAACTCTGGGCCTGGGCACTGTCCCTGAGCTTGTTTTGCTCAAGGCTACCACTCTACCACTTGAGCCCCAGTGCCACTTCCAGCTCTTTCTGTTTTTGTGGGACAGAGGAATAGAACACTGGGCTTCATGTATGCTAGGCAAACACTCTACCACTAAGAGATATTCCCAGCCCAACAGTCCAAACTTTAACCTAGGGTTTGATGGTTAAATAGAATCAACCATGGGCCAGGACTGTGGCCTAGTGGTAGAGTGCTCACCTAGCATGCACAAAGTCAGGTTTGATTCCTCAGTACCACATACACAGAAAAAAAGCCAGAAGTGGCACTGTGGCTCAAATGGCAGAGCACTAGCCTTTAACAAAAAAGTGTCCAAGGATAGTGTCAGGCCCTGAGTTCAAGCCCTGGGACTGACAAAAAAGAAAAAATAGAATCAACCACTGAAGGCTAAAATTTGTAGATTTTTTTCCTCCCAAGTTCTTCAGGTTCCATGTATGGGCTGAGTACCTTTATTGACAACAGCTGGAAGAACAAGGGCTGTCCCCATTGGTAAGCCACATAGCAGATTGTTTCTTGTTCATGGTAAGTGAGTATACCTTAAAATCTCCTTTGGTTAATTTTTCAGGTGAGACAGGAGAAAAGGTGGAAACAGAGATGGAGAATGAGAAAGCAAGCGGAGGGGCTGAAACAAAAGAGGAGGAAATAGAAACTGTGGATCTGTCAGCAGCCCCATAGATCGGGATGGTGAAAGAAAGGTGTGCTGTCCTCTGTTACAGCCTGTGGTTATGGATCTGACCTTTCTACAGCTCCATGTTTTATAGCAGGACTATGCTTAGATACACACTGCTGGAACCACAAGAATGATGTTAGGAGGCCGGGAGTTTGGCCTAGTGGTTAAAGTGCTTGCCTAGCATGCATGAAGACCCGGGTTCGGTTCCTCGGTACCACATACATAGAAAAAAGCCAGAAGTGGTGCTGAGGCTCAAGTGGTAGAGCTCTAACCTTGAGAAAGTCCAAGGACAGTGCTCAGGCCCTGAGCTCAAGCCCAGGACTGGCAAAAAAAAAAAAAAAAAAAAGAATGATGTTAGGTTCTTGTCTGTATTATTCCATACAACTGCTACACTGAAGCCAGGTTTCTTTGTTACTTAGGATAATTATATACATAATAGTCGGAGCCAGTAAAAACTGGGATGTATGATTGTTTAAGAGTGTAAGAGTGACTCATTTGTTGTGGCAATGGAATAGAAAAATGTGATCTTGAAAAGAAATCATAAGCTTTTAGATCTAGGTGGGCTAGAGAAAGAAGTTAGCGCATTTTAGGGAAACTTACGATAGTAAAGTCATGTAGTTGTGATGAGAATGAAAACCACCAAAAATCATAGGACAAAATATTCCTGTGATTTCTGACATATTGTAGCTAATAAGAACCTTTAAAGCAGTAATCTAATTACCTTTTCTCTGTAAGGCTACACATGACTACAGATTCCTAGACTGCAAGGCATAATATAAAGCATTTGGTGCTGTTAGATTGGGCATCTTTCACCATGAAAGGTTCTATTCACCATGAAAGGTTCTACATTTTCTATGTGGTTTTACTCACATAATGCACTTTGATGTTATCCATTGACTAACACTAGAAGAATTTGAAATGAATTCTATTTTTAATGTCGTTCAAAGGCAACAAATGACCAGATTAAGTCCTAGAAGTATTATCCACATGGAGTCTTCCTGAGTGTTAGGTTTTGGAAGTAGATAGAGCTAAAAAAATCAAAATTTTAAAAAACATTTATAATATTTTGTTAAAATGATGCATCATAGAATTTTTTTTTCTTTTGGTCATTGGGCTTGAACTCAGGGCCTGGGAAGTCCCTTAGCTTTTATTGCTCCAGGGTAGTACTCAACCATATTGAACAACAGCTCAACTTCCAGCTTTTTGGTGATTGAGATAAGTCTTATGGCCCTTCCTGTTAGGGCTGGCTTTGAACTGTGATCCTCAGATCTCAGCCTCCTGAGTTGTTACATTCCAAACATGAGCCACCAGCACCCTGTTAGAAAGTAATTTTTAAAGAATTCTCCTAGAGCCAATCCAAGGGATTTTTAAAGTAAATCCCTTGCTGAATTTGTGAGTAATAATGTAATAGTTGACTTATCTACTGGTAAGTGCCTTAAATTCATGAATAATAGAATCCAATTCTGTTATTTGGTGGAGTATTTTTGTAAATATGTATTTTAAGGTAAGTGCTTAGGGAAATTAATTGCACTCTTTTAGATCAACTTTCACATTAAAATGCTACTAAGATGGCCTGTGATTAATTATTTAAAATACAGGGCACAGAGAAGAGGGTATCATTTTTATTCTGATCTGAATATTAGCTTAATGCATCTTATTTTAAAGCATTTGGATGAACAACAGGAAGAGTTTATTGAGCAGATGCTCTCTCTTTCCTGCAAAATAGAGGCTGGCTTGAAATGATTTCATTAAGAGTAAGTACTGTTTCTTTTTCTTTTTCATATATTTTTATTGTAATTAATAGAGGGGTTACAGTTATATTCGCCAGATAGAAGGAGCATTACTTCTCACACATTGATACCCCTTCTCATGTTTTTGTCCCCATTTCCCTTCTTCCACCCCCCTCCCAATCATCTTATTTTCCCCCTTCCCTTTCCTATTTCATATAAACAAATAAATGTGTATACAATATACCAGATTACAAGGTAAGATACTGTAAGATACTGTATGAGAATAACCAAGGGACAACCAAAGAGATGAGAAATAACAGTACATTAAGAACAACATTCACTCACTATATAGCTCTTGTTAAATTCAGGGAGCTTCTAAGAGCAAGCTCTTATTTTCTGCCAGTTCTGGGGCATGAACTCAGGGCCTGGGCACTGTCCTTGGGCTTTCTCGAGGCTAGCATTCTACCATTTGAGCCACAGCATGACTTCTGGCTTTTTTCTGTGTATGTGGTACCGAGGAATTGAACCCAGGTCTTTGTGCATGCTTGGCAAGCACTCTACCACTAGGCCAAACTCCCGGCCCCACCCCGCCCTTTAAAAAAAAAATGTAGTGTTCAATGTAGGCATTTACCTCTTTTTTTTTTTTTTTTTTTTTTTTTTCTAGAAGGCTTTTTAATCCTTGTCGCTTTAGCATGGAAAAAAAAATCACCAAGTTTACAGTCTGGAAGGGACCTGAAGGGACCCAAAGGTGGCTGGTGCAGCCTGGTCAGCAATTCTAGGTTCTAGGTTCCAGGCCTGGCCTGTAGGCCTGTGTAGGAGCTGAGTGTACTATCAGACTCGGGAAAGGGGTGGTGCTGGTGCCTGCTCCCGAAGGCATTTACCTCTTTAGGAAAACAGGAAGTATTCTATTTGTTGAATCAATAAATGAATAAATAATACCAAGTATTCAAATTTACGTTTCTTAGAAAACAATACATTTAAAATATGAATTTGTGTGACACTATCCCAGTTGTATCTGGAAAATGTAGGAAAACTCATTTTCATGTCAAGATTCCTCAAGCTTAGTAACTTTATGTTAAATTCCATGTGTAGTTCCAGAGCCTGGATGCTGTCTCTGAGGGTTTTTTTGTTTGTTTGTTTACTCAAGGCTTGCATTCTACCACTTGAGCCATAGCTCCATTTCTGACTTTTTGGTGATTAATTGGAGATAATAGCTTGGAACCATGATCTGTAAGGGTCAGTGATCAAAGAAAAGAGACAGACATAAAAGTCGAGGTCAAACCAAGCTTTTTTCAACACCTCGCCTCTCACTGGTGGGTCAGGGCCGTCTCTAAGTTGTGAGACAGAGCCACTCTGCCTAATCTCTCAGGCTACTTTTATAGGTCACCAGCCACGTGGTTGGGCTTGGCCACACACAAGTGGCCAATGGAAAGCTATATGGTCACATAGGCCATACATGAGTGACCACTGATACCGTAGTTACTTCATGGTTGCTGTTTGAACTGACCTATCATCTCAATTGGTTTCAGGGGGCTGTCCCGATAGACAAAGAGAGGGGGAAGGAGCTATCCCTACTCTGGCAGACAAAGGGAGGATGGAGGAGCTCTCATTCTTGATTGGATGTCTCTACCTGGTCTGGCTGCTCCTGTATTCTGTGCTCTGTTATCAGGGAATTGCATACCAGACTATATGGCTTTCTGTGCTTGTTTTTCTGAGGCAACTTCTTTATGGACCGGGTTATACTTATGTGCAGGATCAGATTGAGTTTAGTGCATAACCAACAGAATGGCTGCTCAGTTAAGAATGGGGTTCCTCTCTCTATGTGGGTCTTTACAGATCCTCAGATCTCAGCCCCTGAGTAGCTAGGATTACAGGTGTGAGCCAGCAGTACCCAGCAAGCATTCCATTTTTCTAAAGAGACTTTAGGCCCCAGCACCTCATGGAAAGTCACAGGCCTAAAGATGATCTTCCCCCAAAACAGTTTACCACCAGCAGTTCAATGAGAGGACAAAAGTAGTTCAATGAATCAATGTGGCTCAATTTCAAGTTTTATGGATATCAGTTCCTAAAATCTTTTTATTTGGATAAAAACAAGTTTCTGTGTAGGTATTTCCTACAACACAGAATGATTCTTTAAGTCATAATTGCATGAAAAGATTTATTTTTTCTTAGTAATGGATGCATACATTTCCATTTAATATCAGACAACAAACTTTAAAAAATGAAATCTAAATTACAATTGAATTAGTCAAGAACATCACTATTCATCAGCTGATCTTATGAGGGATTGTTATATGTTCATGCACATGAGGAATTGTGTTATATATATATATATATATATATTAGTTGCAAACTTACTATAGTTATAATATGGATATGTCAAGTCCATTGAGCACTTAGGTTTCTACACTGAAGTTACTGGAGATAACAGCTATAGAGAAGGTTTCAATGCTTGCTATATAGTAGTGAATATAAGATCACCACTATTAGTACTTACGAGTAATAGATGAACAGTTTACTGAGTTGGAATTCTGCTCTTAAGTTTTCTCGTGGTTCTGGGAATCACCAGGGCCTAGTACATGCTAGGCCAATGTTCCACTACTGAGATACATACTCAGCCTTGGAATTATTTTTAAGGTTTTCTAATTGCTGAAGCAGTAGAAGACTTGAGAGGAGATTGTAAGCCCTTTTGAGGGCAGGAGAGGTTCACATTTGTTCATCTACTCACGGGGCTTAGTACAAATCTGGTGTTCTATATTTGAGGATAAATGTTCTTTTCACTTAACCATGACAACATTCTTATAATGAAATATAATTGGCTATAGGACAAGTTACAGCCAAAGTGTTTTTTTTTTTTAAATAAAATTATTTTCTACGGCTGGTTCAATATTTATACTTTGATTTTGATTGAATGAGTTGTTATAACTAATAAAGTGTCTGAAAATCTATTCCACTATATTTATCTGAATTATTTCAGAAGCTGGGAAACTGTTTTGACCATTGTGTTCCTTAGAAACAAACAGCAAATTTTAAATTATATACTCTCAAAGATAAGGACGATGAAAACCATAAAGACATGTAGGTATTTCTTCTTGGATGTCTTAAAATTCAAGAGATGCTGTAGCTGGAAGTAGGTTTGAAAAGCCAACATACAATATTTATTATTTTGTGTCACACATATAACAAAACCCAGTGGCTGTTCTTTGGGGTGGAAAATAAGACTTAAAATCCTGACTCAAGGGCTGGGAGTTTGGCCTACTGGTACAGTGTTTGCCGAGCATGCATGAAGACTCAGGTTTGATTCCACAGTACCACATACATAGAAAAGCTGGAAGTGGTGCTATAGCTTAAGTGGTAGAGCTCTAGCTTTGTGAAAGCCCAAGGACAGTGTTCAGACCCTGAGTTCAAGCCCAGGACTGCCAAAAAAAAAAAAAAAAACCTGACTCAAGCCATTAACAAGACAATTAACTTGATCACCTACACTTCATTTCCAGCTCTTTTATTTACGAACTTTTGTAACTAGGCTTGAATTGAGGGACTCATTCTTATAAGGCAAGGGGCTTGAGCCATTCCCCCAGACCTTTTTGCTTTAGTGACTTTGGGGACAGTCTCTTGATTTTTGCCCATGCCTTCCTGTACCATGATCCTCCTCCTTAAGCCTCCTTCATAGTTGGGTGCCACCAGTTTAGTGGTTGAGATAAATGCCCATTTTTTGCCCAGCTACTACCCTCAAACAAAGATCATTCTGGTGGGGTAGCTAGGATTTCAGTATGAGCTGGGTCTTCAAGCTTCATTCTAGTGTTTGATTTTAAAGTCTTTTTTTTTTTTTTTTTGCCAGTTCTGGGCTTGAGCTCAGGGCCTGAGCACTGTCCTTGGACTTTCTCAAGGCTAGAGCTCTACCAATTGAGCTTCAGCATCACTTTTAGGATTTTTCTATGTATGTGGTACTGAGGAATCGAACCTGGGTCTTTGTGCATGCTAGGCAAGCACTCTACCTCTAGGCCAAACTCCCGGCCTGATTTTAAAGTCTTATGACCTATATGAAACTGTGCACCTTAAACCCAAGCTAGCTAGGATATCTTATTTCCTAGCTTAGAGTAATTGGTTTCTGAATGGTGTTTTCCTAATCTGAGCTGAACCAAGCTGCAGTTCTCCTGCCAGATATACTAGGAAATCGTGCTTCTGGGGTCAGTGCACTGGTAGACTAGGCATATGGGTTTGTAGCCATCGAACTCTTATAAAAAGAAACTACTATAGTATTCCTTTTTCTGTTTTTGTTTGGTTTTTGGTTGTGGGACTTAAAATCAGGACAAAGTGCTATTCCTGAGCTTTTCTGCTCAAGGCTACCACCCTACCCCTTGAGCCACAGTGCTACATCCTCCACTTCTGATTTTCTAGCGATTAGTTGGAGATAAGAGTCTCACAGACATTCTGCTTGGGCTGGCTTCAAACTGTGATCCCTAGATCTCAATCTTCTTCTTTTTCTTTTTCTTTTTTTCCTGTGGGTTATGGGGCTTAAGCTCAGCTTGGGTATTGTTCCTGACCTCTACAGCTCAAGGCTACCACCCTAATCTTGAGCCAAGCCCTGCTTCCCATTTTCTAGAGGTTAATTGGAGATAAGAGTCTCAGGTCCTTTTGTACCCAGTCTGGCTTTGAACCTTGATCCTCAGATCTCAGACTCCTGAGTAGCTAAGATTAAAGGTGTGAACCACCGTGCTCAGCTCAGATCTCAACCTTCTGAGTAGCTAGGATTACAGGTGTGAGACACCAGCACCCAGTGCCTGCTCTGGGCCTAAGGCAGAACATCATGGAAGGCATTTGTGGTAGAGGAAGGTGCATATATTATGCTGCTCTAGAAGCAAAAGAGAGACTGGGGACTCACCATCTCTTCAAAGTCACATGCTTATGACTAACTTCTTTCCACTCTATCTCTCAATAGTTGGGGGGGGGGTGTCTTCGGGATATGTTCAAGATCCAACTATATCAGAGTGATCTTTTCACAGAGGTGAGTGGAATTCATTTCCTTGGTTTTTTTTGGTTTTTGTTTTTGCCAGTCATGGGGACTGAACTCAGGGCCTGAACACTGTCTTTGGGCTTTCTCAAGGCTAGAGCTCTACCATTTGAGCCACAGCACCGCTTCCAGCCTTTTCTATATATGTGGTGGCTGGGAATCGAATCTGGGTCTTCGTGCTTGCTAGGCAAGCACTCTACCACTAAGCCAAACTCCCGGCCCTCTTTTTAAATCTATATAATTCTGTATGTGTTTATTCTATAATGAGATAATACTGTCTAAAACTGAGGAAAAACTTGAGAGCCAGGTATATGGTGAGCACCTGTAGTCCCAGCTGCTCAGAGGTTGGGGCTAAAGACTGCTTTAGCTCAGGCATTTGATGACAGCCTGGACAACACGACAAACAAACACAAAAGACTTTAGAAAATGAACAAAGTGAGTACATATAACCTGTATAACCCAAATACATCTGTAAGTAAAGATGGGCAATGCAAGATGGAATAGTTGCAATTTATCTTCATGGTTTCTCCTTTCCTCTTCTTAGGTAATATACTTTCAAGTATAAATTAAAACTGTAGAAAATAAGCAAAATTACACCATGGGAGATTACATGCTTATTTATTTTCATTAGAAAAACATTATTCATATAAACATTTGGTCCACTTCCTTCTTCTTTACCTGTACCATTCAAGTTTGAATACTTCAATTTTATTCACCACATATCTAAGATGCATATTTCTATCATTAAGTGAATAACATCTTTTCTTTTCTTTTGCTATTTGAATAGCTATGTAATTAGTGTCTCTCTGTATACTTGTAATTAGCCATCTGAGTATATAGAAGTGTAATTTATAGGATGAGTAACTTCATCATCTTCTTTATCTAATCTTTCCTATGATATGGCATTTCCATAATAACCAGATATTTTGGTTACATTTTCTGATATCCATTCACAAAAATTAATATATTAACAATATGATGAAAATTCCTGAATAAAGTACACTGAGACCACTTATAGCGAAGCTGTCGTGAACGGCCCTTGGACAGCTATAGCTTCAATTTCAACACGAGCCCCCTGTAAAAAAAAAACCCAGAAAGAATATTTCAGTCATTCTGTATACATTAAGAGAGCTAAAACTGGGTACTGGTGGCTCAAGACTGTAACCCTTGTTAAACAGGAGACAGATTTGAAGCCAGCCATGGCAGGAAAGTCTGTGAGCTCTTATCTTCAATTAACTACTACTGAAAAACAATAAAGAGCAACTACCTGCTAAAACACATACAACTAACAGCATTCATTTTCCAGAAAGGGGAGGGATAGAGAAAATGCACTATGAAGCTACATCAGAGCTGGACACTGGTAGTCCATGCTTGTAATCCTTGCTAGTCAGGAGGCTGAGCTCTGAGGATTAAGTGAAAGCTATGCAGGAAAGTTTATGAGACTTTCACGTCTCAAAAGAGCTAGAAGTGGAGCTGTGCCTCAAGTGGTAGAGTGCTGTCCTTGAGCACAAAAGCTCAGGAAGAGCACTCAAGCCCTGACTTCAAGCTCTAGTATTAGCATGTGCGCGCACGTACACACCCACACCCACACACCCACACACACACACGAAGAAGCAACTACAACAGTCCAGATTACCATGGCAGATCGATGGGCTCATTTGATTTTTCACAGCAGCCTATTAGGCTAAATGGTCTCCTGTCTCACAAAATGATACACAAAGGTAACTAGCACAGGTTCAAAGCATGTCTTTTTTTTTGGTCAATCCTGGGGACTGAACTCAGGGCCTGAACACTGTTCTTGGGCTTTCCTTAAGGCTACTGCTCTACCACTTGAGCCACAGCACTACTTCCGGCTTTTTTTCTAAGTATGTGGTGCCAGGGAGTCCAATTCAGGTCTTCCAGCCTGCTAGTCATGCCCTCTGCACTAGGCCAAACTCCCGGCCCTCAAAGCATGTCTTACAATTCCAGGTTTTGAGCTCCTTCTACTATATCCAATCCCTGAGTAAGTTTGATGTTAATGATCATTCCAAGGAACAACTAATTAAAGCAGTAAACATGCTAAGCTCAGGTGGGAAGTGACAAGTGGAAGCCGATAGGAACTGCTTCTTTATAAGCAGAAAAAAATGCATTAGGAGGTCTAGTGAGATTCAAACACCCAGCCTGGAATGATGAAGTGCATATACAATGGGTTTAGGGAGTATTTTCCAGTGGCTAAGTGAAACTTTTATTGCAGAATTAAAAAAAAAAAGGCTGGCTCAAATTTCTTAAGGAATATTATAATAATGCTGCTGCTTTTGTACATTTTCTCATAGTTTAAGCATTCTGATTCTATTAACTTCATGCATTGCTTTATAAGATTTCTTTTTTTCCCCTATGCATGTAATATAAGTGTTTACTTTTAGACCTTAACATCCCAGGAAATTGGGACTGTATCTTTTCCTTTATTTAGGTATATATTTATTTTTTGCTGGTTCTTGGGTTGGAACTTCGGGTCTCACATTTGTTAGGCTCTATAGCTAAGACACACCTCCCCTATTTTTTGCACTGATTATTCTAATAGGGTCTTATTTATTTATTTTTGTCTAGGCCTCTGCCTGGATGGTGATCCTCTTACTTTACACTTCCCACCATATCTGAGATCATAAGCTTGGACTGCCGCCCCCAGTTTCTTCCTTCGAGATGGAGTCTCTTTGACTTTTGCTTGGGGTGACCTCCAATCTCAGTCCTCCTGATCTCAGCTTGTCAGAAGGAATTTCAGACATGAGCCATGCCACCTGGCTCCTTTCAAGTTTATAAATTTCCTATCACAGTGCTTAGTTTCTTATATTCTGAAAGTAATGCAGCCATTTAAAATGGTACTTAGTGCTGGGAATGTGTCTTAGTGGTAGAGTGCTTGCTTGCCTAACATGCATTGAAAAGCCAGAAAATGTAAAAAGTCAGAAGGAGCGCTGTGGCTCAAGTGGTAGAGTGATAGTCTTGAGCTAAAGAGCTCAGGGATAGCACCCAGACCTAGAGTTCAAGCACTGAGACCAACAACAACAACAAAAGAAACTCAGGAACAGTGCCCAGGCTCTGAGTTCAAGCCCCAGGATTGGCAAAACAAACAAACAAACAAAATGGTAGTTAGCCATTTTAATGTGTACTTACTATGGGTAAGGCAGCAACCTGGTAGGCAGCTCGAGCCGGAAAATTACTCTTGAAAACTGAATTTAAAACAACTTTATTTTAGTTTTGTGTCTTGTATTCCCATTTAACACTATGAACCCTTCATGGACTAGTCAGTTCTCAATACAATGACCATTTCAGAGTAGAGGTTCACATTCAGATTTGTTTGATAACATATTTTGCTATATGATTCTTATGATACTTGGTACTTTTTAAATTATTTTAGGTTTCTGGAGAAAAAAAGGGCAGAAAACATACTCTGTTATAAATCTTATTATTTATAAACCCGTCATCTACAACAGCTCCCTACATTCAGCAAGTTTGATTTGTTCTTTCTCACTAACTTTGGTCTTCCCAGGAGAGAATACATCATTTTTGCTTTGTGCATCCCACCAGGTGAAAGGAACACCTGTTTTCCTCTCTATGGTCACAATGACAGAGAAGCTGCAGTTACTCTGCTCACAACATGCTAGTATCAGTGCTCAGTGAATCTTTCCAAATGGTCCTAAAAGTTAGCCCAATAAGGAAGTGCATTAGTCTCAATTTGCATATGGGGAAACTGAGGTACAATAATGTCATCTGACTCTGACTCAGCCAGAGAAAAGATTATGGCTACTGCAATAATATCACTGCAATAGTAAGCACACTTAGGTATAAAAAAAAAACTTTTTTTAATAGGGCTTAAAAAGCCTAAAAAAGAATAATAAATTTAAGCTTTAGGGCTTAAATGTGGCTTAGTGGTAAAGTCCTTGCCTAGCATGTATGAAGCCCTGGGTTGGATTCCTCAGTAACACATACAAGAATAAGCCAGAAGTGGCGCTATTTCTCAAGTGGTAGAGTACTATCCTTGAGTAAAAGAAGCTCAAAGACAGTGCCCAGGCCCAGAGTTCAAGTTCTAGGACTGACCAAAAAAAAAAAAAAAAGACAAAAGTTTTAGGAAACAGATTTATAAGGGGTTTAATATATTATTTTAGAAAATTCAATAAAGTATACTGCATGTTTCCAATCAGGGTATTATTTTAGGACAAGAAGGCATTTCTTTTTTTGTTTTTTCTTTTTTGCCAGTCCTGGGCTTGAGCTCAGGGCCTGAGCATTGTCCTTGGACTTTCTCAAGGTTAGAGCTCTACCACTTGAGCCTCAGCACCACTTCCAGCTTTTTTTCTATGTACGTGGTACTGAGGAATAGAACCCAGGTCTTCATGCATGCTAGGCAAGCACTCTACCACTAGGCCAAATTCCCGGCCCCAGAAGGCATTTCTTTAGCAGCTCCTTCCGCTTGCTTTTCTTTTCTTTTTTTGAGACAGGGTTTCATACTTTAGCCCAGGCTAGCCTTAAATGCTCTTGATCCTCCAGCCGTGGCCTTCCAATTGTTGGGATTACAGGTAAGTGCCACCATGCCTGGCTTTCTGTTGCTTTCAATTAACAATGGACAGAGTCATTTCTCTTTAAAATAGGAATTAGAAATTACTTACATTGTTTGTAGATTTCATTGACAGTACCAAAGTCATTTATGTCAGCCAGGAAGACAGTTGCTTTTACCACTAGAAGATATATACATTAGGTTTAGCCATTTAGTTTGACTCCAAACATAACTTACAAACAAAAAATAATAAAATAGGGCTGGGAGTTTGGCCTGTGGTAAGAATGCTTGCCTAGCATGCATTCCTTTGGTACCACATACATAGAAAAACCTGGAAGTGGTGCTGTGGCTCAAGTGGTAGAACTCCCTTCAGGAAAGCCCAAGGATAGTGCTTGGGTCCTGAGTTCAGTCCCCAAGACTGGCTAAAAAAAACAAACCCTCTCCCATACCAACAAGAAAACTTGCAGAAGACACAGAAATTAACAGTGAAGCCAGGTGTGCTGGCTCACACCTGTAATCCTAGCTACTCAGGAGCCTGAGATCGGAGGATCATGGTTCAAAGCCAGCCTCGGCACTACAGAACATGAGATTCTTTTTTTTTTTTTTGCCAGTCCTGGGCTTGAGCTTAGGGCCTGAGCACTGTCCTTGGATTTTCTCAAGGCTAGAGCTCTACCACTTGAGCCTCAGCACCACTTCTGGCTTTTTTCTATGTATGTGGTAACGAGGAATCGAACCCAGGTCTTCGTGCGTGCTAGGCAAGCACTTTAACCACTAGGCCAAACTCCCGGCCCAGAACATGAGATTCTTATCTCCAATTAACCACCAGAAAACTGGAAGTGTTGCTGTGGCTCAAAGGTAGGGGCAGTAGCCTTGAGCCGAAGAGCTTAGGCCCAGAGTTCAAGTCCCAAAAAAAGAAATTAACAGTTGCTCACCATTGGTGAAGTCACAGTCTGCAGCTTTCAGAATTTCGCCCATGTTTTTAAGAGCCTGAGAACCACAGAAAGGCACTGATGTTATATCAAAGCTTTAATTAAATTCTAATCATATTCTATCAAATGCCTTCTTCTAGAACTCCTTAAATAGCTTATGTTACAGAACATTTCCATTACTCTTTTGAGAATGTTTTTATAACAGTCAGTTGTTTCTTGGTTTTCCTTTGATGGAATGACTTTATTTTCAAAACTCAGTTGTTTCCTTTTGTGAGTAAGAAGACTGAAACCATGGGCCTTCTACATGTCTATGGTGTATCATTTTTTCCAGTCAATATTCATAAAATGGACACAGAAATAACCTCTGGACTCGCCACTCTGTATCAATTCAAGGATAAGACAATAAGTATCAAAATGTATTTGCTAGTCCTGTGGCTTGAACTCAAGGCCTGGGCGCTGTCTCTGAGTTTTTGTGCTCAAGTCTAGTGTTCTACTACTTGAGCTACAGCTCCACTTCTAGTTTTTTTGGTAGCTACTGGAGATAAGAATCTCCTAGACTTTCCCAGCTGGGCTGGCTTCAAACTTTGATCATCAGGCAGGGTGTTTGGCCTAGTAGTAGAGCACTTGCCTAGCATGCACAAAGACCCAGGTTTGATTCCTCCCTACCACATACACAGAAAAAGCTGGAAGTGGTGCTGTGGCTCAAGTGATAGAGCTCTATCATTGAGAAAGCCAAGCATAGTGCTCAGGCCCTGAGCTCAAGCCCAGGCCAAAAAAAAAAAGAGTATTTCATGGGCCAGGAGTTTGGCCTAATGGTAGAGTGCTTGCCTACCATGCAGAAGGCTCAGGTTTGATTCCTCCGTACCACACACACAAAAAAAGTTGGAAGTGGTGTGGTGGCTCAAGTGGCTCTAGCTTTGAGAAAGTTCAAGGACAGTGCTCAGGCCCTGAGTTCTAGCCCCAGGACTGGCAAAAAAACAAAACAAACAGACAAACCAAAAAAGCAAACAAATAAAAAACAATGATCTTCAGATTTTAGCCTCCTAAATAGGATTACAGGAACAAGCCCCCAATGCCCAGCCTAACAGGTGTATTTTATTTTTTTTATTTATTTATTAAAGAATTTATTAACATTGATTTTTATATCATATTTCAAATGACGTGTTTAACAAACAAGTATTCAAGAAGGGAATCTCTATAATCACTGGCACTTAGATTTTAGAACGTAATTAAAATTAGGCTGAGGGTTTGTATGTCATAGATATATATTAATCTATGTAATATTGTTTTTAAAACAACACATGAGGGGCCAGAGCATAGCCTAGTGGTAGAGTGCTCACCTCACATACATGAAGCCCTGGGTTTCATTCCTTGGAACCATATACACAGAAAAAAATGGAAGTGGCGCAGTGGCTCAAGTGGCAGAGCGCTACCCTTGAGCAAAAAGAGTTCAAGGACAGCGCCCAAGCCCTGAGTTCAAGCCCTAGAATTGGCAAAAAACAAAAACAGAAAACAAACCATAATGTCAACCATTTCTTTTCCTTTTTCTTAAATATCGAGTGAGCTAGCTGGTGCAGGCCTATAAGCTTAGCTACTGAGGAGGCTGAGATTTGAGGATTATGGTTTGAACCCAGCAAGAGAAGGAAAGTCCATGAGATGCTTATCTCCAAGGAATTTTCAAAAAGCTGAAAGTGGGGCCAGGAGTTTGGCCTAGTGGTAGAGTGCTTGCCTAGCATGCACGAAGACCTGGGTTTGATTCCTTGGTACCACATACATAGAAAAGCCAGAAGTGGTGCTGTGGCTCACGTGGTAGAGTTCTAGCCTTGAGAAAGCCCAAGGACAGCGCTCAGGCTGTGACTGCAAGCCCAGGACTGGCAAAAAAAAAAAAAAGCACAAGTGGTAGAGCACTGGCCATGAGCAGAGAAAGCTAAGAGACTGCAAAGAACCTAAGCCCTGTATTCAAGCCTCAGTACCAGCATAAAACAACCAACCAAACAAAAAAAACCTGAGTGAGTTATGTATATATTTGACACTCTGGTTTCTAGAAAAACAACAGTTTCATTTTTACCTTAAACTTAACTTATAAATGGAAACATTTGACACCCCCTCTACTTTATTTGTGATACTATGCTATTATATTTTTAAGTTAAATAAAATCTTCTAAATATGCACTTCATGTTAAGGTTAAAAAAAAAATCCCTAGGCATATACATTGAAAGGTTCTCTCCCTTGGGCTGGAAGTTTGGCCTAGTGGTTAAAGTGCTTGCCTAGCATGCACGAAGGCCCGGGTTTGATTCCTTGGTACCACATACATAGAAAAAAGCCGGAAGTGGTGCTGAGGCTCAAGTGGTAGAGCTCTAGCCTTGAGAAAATCCAAGGACAGTGCTCAGGCCCTGAGCTCAAGCCCAGGACTGGCAAAAAAAAAAAAAAAAAAAAAAAAGAAAGGTCCTCTCCCTCATTCCCGACTATTCCTGACTATTCCCTCCTTCTCCATTGCTCATTCACCACTAGTTCCTACTATGTCCATCTAGATACAATGTCAGGGTGTATGCCTGCCAAACCTGTCCATTCTTCAGCACAGACTCACACATGTGGTAGCATACTGTGTATGCTGTTCTGCAGTCTTGATTTTTTTTTTTTTTTTTGCCAGTCCTGGGCTTGGGCTCAGGGCCTGAGCACTCTCCTTGGACTTTCTCAAGGCTAGTACTCTACCACTTGAGCCTCAGCACCACTTCCGGCTTTTTGCTATGTATGTGGTACAGAGGAATCGAACCAGGGTCTTCGTGCATGCTAGGCAAGCACTGTACCACTAGGCCAAACTCCTGGCCCCTGTGACACTACTCTTTATCTCTAATCAGCCACCAGAAGTGGTGCTGTGTATCAAAGTGGTAGAGTGCTGGGCCCGGAGTTTGGCCTAGTGGTAGAGCAGGAAGACCCAAGTTCAATTCCTTGGTACCACATACATAGAAAAGCCGGAAGTGGTGCTTGTGGCTCAAGTGGTAGAGTGCTAGCCTTGAGAAAGTCCAGGACAGTGCTCAGGCCCTGAGTTCATGCCCCAGGACTTGCAAAACAAAAACAAAAAAATAAATAAAATGCTAGAGTGCTAGCTTTGAGCTGTGTATATATATATGTACCGAGAAATTACCCCTAGGGCTTCATGCATGCTAGGCAAGCACACTACCCCTAGGCTACGCTCCTAGCCCCTGTGATTGATTTTTTTTTTTTTTTAAAAACGAGGAATGGGATTTGAGCCACAGCACCACTTCTAGCTTTTTCTGTGTATGTGGTACGGAGGAATCTAACCCAGTCTTGTACATGTTTTGAAACATTCTGCTGAGCTACATCCCCAGCCCCCATTATTTATGAAAAAAAAAAGGTTACATTTAAAGCTTTGATATTTTTCTCTTACTAACAAATTCTGTACTAGTAGTAGACGGAAACAAAGGTCAGTGGCCTGAAAAGAAAATTTCCCAGTCTACATGGAAGTGATATCATGTCATTTGATTTTGATAATTCAGGCTTAAAGTCACCTTAGTGATAAGGAGCTGAAATATTTCTCTTCCTCCTTCTCTTTGGTTAGCAAATGAGTTATCACAGCTCCAACTCTTTCCAATAAAAAAACTGTCTTAAATCAAACAGTATAAAAAGCATTGATCTGTTAAGCTCTTTAACATCAGGCAAGTGGCTCTTTAATACCCCCTGATATGAAAAAGCAGAAGAATCTGGGAGTGTAGCCTAGTGGTAGAGTGTTTTTCCAGGTTCAATTCCTTAGTACCATGTATACAGATAAAGCTGGAAGTGCTGCTGTGGCTCAAGTAGTAAAACACTAGCATTGAGTGAAAAAAAAAAACTAAGGACAGTGCCAAGGCCCCAAGGTTCAAGCCCCAGGAATGTCAAAAAAAGAAAAAAATGGAAAAGAGAAAAAAAGAAAAAAAAGAAATGAAAAATCAGAAGAAAAGGGAACTTCAAATATGGATTAGGACTTACTTGTTTCATTTCTTCCACCACCCCTCCTGGCACAAGCTTTCCACTTGAAGGATCCAGGCCAACCTGTCCTGAAATGTACACGGTCCGGTCGACTAACACAGCTTGACTGCAATGAACAAAATGCCAGGGTATATACAAGATATAAACACACTATAAAATCCAACATCAAAAGAGTGATCTGATGTCCTAAAAAGCACAACTTGTACAATGTAAAATTATAAATCTATCTTCATTAAATGAAAAATGTTCATCAACAAGTAGACAGGAAAGACAAGACAGGTTGGGAGCAAATACTGGCAAACATGTCTAATAAAGAAATTGGATCCAGGAAGTGGCACTTGAGCTGAAGAGCTCAGGAACAGCATCTAGGCCCAGAGTTCAAGCCCCATGACTGACAAAAAAATAAAATTAAAAAAAAAGAAAAAGGAAATTGGATCCAGACTACATAAAAAACTCATGGGGGAGCAGAAGTTTGGCCTAATGGTAGAGTGCTTGCCTAGCATGCATGAAAACTGGGGTTTGATTTTCTCATAGAAAAAGCTGGAAGTAGTGTGGTGGCTCAAGTGGTAGAGTGGTAGCCTCAAGAAAGCCCAAGGACAGTGCTCAGGCCCAGAGTTCAAGCCCCAGGAGGACTGGCAAAATAAATAAATAAAACTCATGCCAGGAGCGTGTCTTCTTGGCAGAGTGCTTGCCTATCATGCACAAAGCCCTGGGTTAGATTCTTCTGTACCACATACACAGAAATAGCTAGAAGTGGTGCTGTGGCTCAAATCCCATTCCTCGTTTTTTTTTTTTTTTTTTTTTTTTTTTTAAATCAATCACAGGTGCTAGGAGCGTAGCCTAGGGGTAGTGTGCTTGCCTAGCATGCATGAAGCCCTGGGGGTAATTTCTCGGTACATATATATACACAGAAAAAGCCAGAAACTGAGCTGTGTCTCAAGTGGCAGAGCACGAGCCTTGAGCAAAAAGTGTCCAAGGAAGTGCCCCGGCCCTGAGTTCAAACCCAAGAATTGGCAAAAACAAAAACAAGAAAAACAACAAAAAAACCCCACACCAAATCTCATGGCTTAATAATATGAAGATATACAAACCAACAAAATAGATGCAAATTATGCGAACACCATTTGTCTAGCACCATTGGTCTCCCTTTGTGTATCTAAAAGCAAAGAACTAAACAGTACATAACAGCCATTAGAGATACACAAAACAAAACCTGAAGAGAGCACTAGGCCACTAATAATAACAGATACTGCCACAGATGTAGAGCAACTCAAATCCTCCAATATTGCTAGGAATGCAACATGGCACAGCACCTTGGAAAATTATTGTTTCCTAAAAACTTAAACACAGGCTGGGAGTTTGGCTTAGTGGTAGAGTGCTTGCCTAGCATGCACCAAGACCCAGGATCCATTCCTCGGCACCACATACATAGAAAAAAAGCCAGAAGTGGTGCTGAGGCTCAAGTGGTAGAGCTCTAGCCTTGAGAAAGTCCAAGGACAGGACGCAGGCCCTGAGCTCAAGCCCAGGACTGGCAAAAAAAACCCTCAACCTCCCCCCACCCAAAACTTAAACACACTGCCTAGCAGTCCCCTCACTCCCCTAACCCCGGCAATTATCTAAAAGAAAAGAAATGAAATCGTATGTCCAAACACCTTACATAGGGTTGGAGGCATGGATCAAGTAGCAGACCTTCTGCTTAGCAACACAAGGCCCCGAGTTCAATTCTCAATTCTACCACAAAGATTTTTTTTTTTAAAGGACCTTACATAAGCTTTGGGAGTTTGGCCTAGTGGTTAAAGTGCTTGCCTAGCATGCATGAAGACCCGGGTTCGATTCCTCGGTACCACATACATAGAAAAAAGCCAGAAGTGGTGCTGAGGCTCAAGTGGTAGAGCTCTAGCCTTGAGAAAGTCCAAGGACAGTGCTCAGGCCCTGAGCTCAAGCCCAGGACTGGCAAAAAAAAAAAAAAAAAAAAAAAAAAGGACCTTACATGAATTTTTACATCATTCTCCATAACAAAAGAAAGCAAAAATCAAGTCTATTGAGAATCAGAGATTATATACTGACTGCTTTTACATATATGAAATTTGAGAAAAGACAAAATAGTAGTACTAAAAAGTAGACTGGCTGTGTGGGGCCAGGGTGTGGAATGAACACAAATAGTTCTGCAAGAATGCACATTCCCTATACATTTACCAAAATTTAAAGACGTCTTCACTTAAAACAGGTGATTATTTTAATAAGCAAAATGTCCTAATTCAGTTGGGATTAAACAAAAAATGCCAGGGATACTTAAAAAAACAAAACAAAACCTTATTAGTCAGGCTGGTGACTTTTTCCTGTAATCTTAGTTACTCAGGAGGCTGAACTGGGAGGCTCACAGTCTCCTGGGCAGAAAAGTCTGTAAGGCTGTTAGGTTAATATTCCTGCCACTTCAGGCCCTCAGCCTCTTCCACTGCATTTCCCAGGCAGTTTGTAAGCCAACTCTCTCTCTAGCTCCCCAGAATAGGTGGGCACTCACACTCTCTGCCCACCAATCCTCTCCCCCCACCTGGCCTCCCACCACTAGCCCCCATCTATCTGGATGGGCACAGATTTCTGCACACACACCCCCACCAGGGCAAGATGGCACCTAATAAACTTCCTTATAGTTCTCCTTTTGTCCTGTTTCCATGTGGTCCTGTGAGATGGTTTCCTCATATGTTATACTCAGTTAAGCACCAAAAAAAAAAAAGCTGAAAGTGGAGTTGTGGCTCAAGTGATAGAGCACTACGCCTTGAGCACCAAGAGTTTAGGGATAATGCGCCAGCCACTAAATTCAAGCCCCAGAACAGGCATCAAAAAAGCACAATTTTCAGAGACGCCATTGCTTCTTGAAGAGCCAATAAAAGATGGAAAAAAAAAAAGTCCTTTTGGAGAGGGGTGTGTGTGTGTGAGTTGTACTGGGGCTTCAATTTGGGGCCTTGTGCTTGCTTAAGCTGTGTCCCCCCTTTTTTGTCATGTTTTTCAGATATGTCTCACTTTTGCCTGGGGCTGGCTCAAATAGGTATCTTCTGTAGCTAGGGTAACAGGCTTTCACAAGTACACCTGGCTCCAGCCTTTCTATGGCAAAGTAAAAGATCTTGTGTTGGGTCACAGTTAGTTCTGTTCCTACCCTCTAAGGATATCTGAGACTCTAAGCTCCTTGAGGATAGGGAGAATATCTTACCAAGTGTCTGCAGCAGAGTCTAGGTGATTCCTTGCACATAGCAGGCATGCTATAAGTATGTCTTTATGTTTTGTTCTCTAATTATTGAAGAGCATCAACAATTTTGTCTGTCAATAACCTTTCTCAGTGGGACCTGTTGGGGTCATAATATGTGGTTTAGAAAGCTGAAATAGTAACAGAATTCAAAAACTTTCTTTATGTGCATGTATGTTAATATAATAATTAAACCCTTTAAAGACTATTTAAAGGGCTGGGAAGGTAGCTTGGTGGTAGTGTTCGCCTAGCATGCATGAAGCTCAGTACCACATAAAAAAGCCAGAAGTGGCACTGTGACTCAAGTGGTAGAGTGTAAACCTTGAGCAAAAGAAGCTCAGGGACAGTGCCCAGGTCCTGAGTTCAAGCCCCAGGACTGGCAAGAAAAAAAGAGACTATTTAAAAAGGAGGAAGTTAGAAAGGTAAGAAAGAGTAAGAGAAGGGGGCAAATATGGCCAAAGATTTTATTTTCATATGTAGTATACCACAATGAAACTTTAAAATTAAAAGGCTAGAGCCACTGGGCGCCAGCAGCTCAAGCCTGTAATCCTAACTACTCAGGATGCTGAGATCTGAGGATCACGGTTCAAAGGCAGCCCAAGCACAAAAGTCAGTGAGACTTATCTCCAAATTAACCACTAGAAAACTAGGAAACCTGAAGTGGTGCTGTGGTTCCAGGGGTAGAGTGCTAGCCTGGAGCTGAAGAGCTCAGGGACAGTGCCTAGGCCCAGAGTTAAGTCTTATGACCAACAACAACAACAAAAAAGTGGGGGGGCTACAGCCAGGTACTGGCAGCTCACGCCTGTAATTTCAGCTTCTGAGAAGGTTAAAATCTGAGGATAGAGAATGGAAGCCATCCAAGGCAGGAAAAGTCCATGAAACTTTTATATTGAATTATGAACAAAATGATGGGAGTGAAGCTATTTTTTATGTGGCAGAGTACCAGCCTTGAGCAAAAAGCTAAGGGATAGTGCCTAGGCAGTGAGTTCAAACCCTAGGATATACATTTAAAAAGAAAATGAAAAGGTTAGGAATGTTTTCCCAACATGTGCTTTCACCTTGGACCTCAGAGAGCTACCAAGCTTGTTAATTAGTAACCTTTTCTCAGGTTAGACATACAATTACCTAACACAGTTAACTGTTCTGTGAAAAATAGGCCATCTGCCTTAGGCCTTTTGCAAACAAACTACTTTTAACTCTCCACATTAGAAAAATAGTTTAAGCCTGTGTTCTCCTGTATCAAAAACTTAATGATGGCAAAACAATTACTAAAATATAGAAAGTAAGCATTACAGCCCTAAAACTACTTGCATCTTCAGAGCAGGAGAGCTAATATATATATATATTATACACACACACACACACATATATATGCCTTTTGGGGGGCTTATACTCAGCCTGGGCGCTGTTCCAGAGCTTCTTTTGCTCAAGGCTAGTACTCTTTTTTTTTTTTTTTTTTTTTTTTTTTTAGCCAGTCCTGGGCTTGAGCTCAGGGCCAGAGCACTGTCCTTGGACTTTCTCAAGGCTACAGCTCCACCACTTGAGCCACAGCATCACTTCTGGCTTTTTCTATGTATGTGGTACTGAGGAATCGAACCTGGGCCTTCCTTGGTTCACAAGAAACATTGTGTGTGTCCTTCCCTCCCTCCTTTCCTTCCTTCCTTTTGTTTTTGTGCTGGGCCTAAGGCTTGAACTTAGGGCCTGGGTGTTGTCATTGAACTTTTCTGCTCAAGGCTAGAGTTCTACCATTTGAGCCATGCTTCACTTCTAGCCTTCTTGGTAGCTTATTGGAGATGAGTCTCATGGACTTTCCTGCCTAGGCTGGCATTGAAGTTTGATCCTCAAATCTCAACTTCATGGATAACTAGGATTACATACATGAGCCACTGGTGCCTAGCTTGGATGTGTGACGTCTGAGAATAAGGAACCTACTATTCAAGACAAATTACAAGTGTATTGTTCTAGCAAAGCAGGTAAGTGTTGGGAGCCTGAGTGGAATCAAACTGTACCTTGATTTGCATCAGACAATGGCTTTATTGTCTTATTGTTTTCTGGCCTTATTCTGTTTAAATGACCTGAGATTTACCATATGAATGTAACACCTGGAAGTTCCCTGGGTCTCAAGAAGGGAAGAAGCTGGAGTGGAAAATAAATGCGGCAGTCTTTACCTGGACTGCAGACATCCCAGACCCGGTGTGTCTGTCTCTCTTCTATTTCTTCCTAGTCCTTGCCCCCTATTTCAGGAACCCCAATCTGCGAACCCTGGTTTGCTGCCGGCTGGCCCCGGCAGGTAAGACTTTCCAAACCTTATTATTCACACATCGTCATCTATGTCGCATTGTATATTTGGGTGGTATGGTAGCAACATAGAAAGCAATGCAATAGGCCTGTGGTGTTGAAATCCCTCAAGGCTCTGTCGAGAAACTTCCTGAAATGTGCTGAGCTGACAGCTAATAGAGACAACACTGGCTCCATCCCAGTGCCAGACCCGAAAAAGCCCAACACACTGAATCCTTTCTGGAGAGGATCCAGAAATGTTGAAAAAGCAAACTCCATGTACAAAAACTTATTTCCAAATGTTTTTAAAAATTAACCAGGGATATTATGTCACGTTTTCTTTCTTGAATAAAGAACACAACATTTCTAAGTAGGTTAGGGAGGTGTAAGCTCTTTTAGTAAGCTTCAGAACACAGTGTCTTTTGTAATCACTTGGTTTCTTGTTAAGTTTTGTTGTGAAGTAACAAAAATGCTCAAATTGCTACCACTACAATGGTTGTGGGTGAAGGATTAAGGCAGAAGGAGGAAAATGATTTTTATCTAAATTATTACCAGAATTCTCTTCTTTAAAAAAGGGTCTCATGGGCTAGGAGTTTGGCCTAGTGGTATAGTGCTTGCCTAGCATGCACAAAGCCCCAGAGTTGAGTTCCTTGGTACCACATATACAGAATAAGCTGGAAGTGGTGCTGTAGCTCAAGCGGTAAGGCTCTAGCCTTGAGGAAAGCCCAAGGACAGTGCTCAGGCCCTGAGTTCAGGCCTGAGGACTGACAAAAAAAAAAGGGGGGGGTCTTTTGTTATTTCAGGCTCAAAAACATTCTATGCCTCCTCATTGCAAACAATGGAAACTTCATATATTGAATACTAGAAAACATCACAAGGTGGACCTTGCTAAAGTCTGATTTTTAGTGGGTCACTTTCTTATTTAATCCACAATAATGAGACAGTGTTATGATTATACCCATATAGATGATGAAGTAAACTAAAAGAGGTGAGCCCCTTTGTGCTCAAGGCTAATGTTATCTGAGCCATAGCCACTTACGTTTATTTGTTTGCTTGTTTGAGTAGTTTATTGGAGATGAGACTCTCAAGGGACTTTCCTGCTGGTTTGGCTTCCAATCACAATCCTTAGATCTCAGCCTCCTTAGTAGCTATGAGTACAGGTATGAGCCACATGTGCCTGGCTGAAACAAATTTTTAAATACCAAGTCCAGGGCTGGAGATGTGGCTTAGTGGTAAAGTGGTTTCCTGGCCAGGAATGTGGCCTATTGTAGAGTGCTTGCCTAGCATGCATGAAGTCCTGGGTTCGATTTCTTGATAACATATATACAGAAAAAACTGGAAGTGGTGCTGTGGCTCAAGTAGTAGAGGGCTAACCTGGAGGAAAGCCCAAGGACAGTGTTCAGGCTCTGAGTTCAAGACCCAGGACTGGCAAAAAAAAAAAAAATCAGGCTTTCTATATAAAAATATTCCCTTCAGGATCTTTCTCCAAAGGGTAGGCCATATCCAGGCAAAAAGCTAGTGAGGACCCCTCCATGTTTGAACAAATAAGTGTGATGGTACATGTTATGCCCAGCTAGCTATGCTAGGAGGATAGAGGTCTAAGGCAGACTTATGCAAAAAGAGAAAAATAACTGAAAAAGGCAAAAAGCAAAAAGGGCTAGGGTCTTTGCATCCGTGTGGCAGAGCAGGAGGTCATGAGTTCAAACCCCAGTACTACAAACACACACACACACACATATACATATAAATATATATGGAAATCTCAGAAAATTATCTTTGTTGTGATTTCCATTTGGTTTATTAGTGGGAAATAAGTATGGACAATGAATTCATAAATATCATCATGTATCTGCATACCTGTAAAACCCAGGATTTGCGTAGACGTGCAAGTATTTGCTAGAAATTTGTCAAAAGAACCCAGCAGTTCCCATATGAGATGAGCACCTGTTGACAGGTGGACTGAACTTTATGCAAAGTGAAGGCAGCCATTATTATTCTTATTATTATCTGTTAACGTTGTCAGGAGCCCAGAATCGGGGGAGGGGTGGAGGGTGGGAAGAGCAGAAATGGACACGGGACTTTTGTGGGGGAGGGGAGGAGAGCGAGGTGCGATACAGAAATTCTGAATTCAGGAATTAGATGGCTACCTGACTTTATGGTAAAAACCCCGAAATGGTTGATATGGAAGGCACCCTTTAAAAAAATGTGTGTGTTTTTTTTTAAAAAATATTATGTCTATAGAATGGTTTTAAATTTTTATGTCTATGTTACCTAAACTCAGAAACAGATGGGACTAAACCGCACTCCCGGGTCCTGGCTCCAAAGCCCGGGCACAGTCGTGGGGCGCACGCTCCGGGCCCTCGGGGCTCCCACTCGCGGGGGGTCTCTGAAGGAGTGTGTTGTGTGGAAGGGGCGGAGGGGGAAGCTCTCTCCAGACTCAGTTTCCTCCCGCGTGGACGCGTCGTCTGAAGACTCCCCCCCCTCCCCCCCCGACACACACTTGCGCGGGCTCCGACCCGGGCGACCCCCAGTCCGGACTCCCGCAATCCTGCACGCCTGGGGTGCTGGCAATGCTCCCACAAGCCCCGTTACCTGTAGGCACCAACGGGCGCGGGGGCTTTCGCGGTGCTGATCACTTTTCGGATCAGAGACGACATGACTACACCTTCTTTGGAGGCCAATCCGGGAGAAGAATGAATTTTTAGCTACCCGCTCGCCACCAGAGACTGACGAGCGCGAGCCTCGTCCCTAGCCTAGGCGCCGCAAGGCATGCTGGTAGTTGTAGTCCGCGCGTGACGCCCGGCCACGCGGAGGAAGAGGCCGCGCGGGCGCATGCGCCTTGCATCTTGGTCGCTGCGCCGGCCGCTGCTGAGGGAACTTGTGGCCCAGGCTTGTCATTTTGACCCTAGGAAGCTTCAGGACCGGTAGGTCGTGGGGCCCCGCTTCTCGCTAGGGTTCGGGAATCTCCGGGTGGGAGGGGACCCCGGGTGGACGTGAGTGCATGGGCAGTTCCCTGCTAGGTGGCCCGCGTCCCGGCCGGCTTCCCCTGCGCATCCCCGGGTCCTCGGAACGCCGACCTCTTCCTACTCGCTGCGCCACGGGCCGCTCTTGCAGGTCCTGAGCGTTCTGTGCCCGGTGCCCCGCGGCCCCGCGTCTGTGTCTTCCCCGCCTTGTCCTGCCGGGCGGGTCGTGGGCCATGCTGGGGATCCTGTGCTCTGAAGGAGCAAGCGGGCCCGGGAGGAGACCACGCGGGGACCCGGGCGTTGTTCGCCCCCCGCGCGGTACGGGTCTCCTCCGCCGGATTTCCAAGGGGAAGGGAGTGATTTGGGTCCAGTCTGGGTGGGACACGTGCCGCGCGTCCCCGGGGTTAGCCTGGGCCGAGTGTGGCCGTCCTGTGCGTGCAGGTCGTGTCGCCGCGCTGCGCGTGCCGGCCTGCCCTCAGCGTCGCCGTCCTGAGCCTGAACGCAGGGTGCTGGGGCCGTGACGCCGAGCTGCTTCCAGATGTGCTCTCATCCTAGCTACTCGGGAGGCTGAGAGCGGAGGATGGCGATCACAGCCAGCTCAGGCAGGAAAGTTAGTGATTTTTTTTCTTTTTTCTTTTTTCCAGTCCTGGGCTTGAGCTCAGGGCCTGAGCACTGTCCTTGGACTTTCTCAAGGCTGGAGCTCTACCACTTGAGTCACAGCACCACTTCTGGCCTTTTCTGTGTATGTGGTACCGAGGAATCACACCCAGGTCTTCGTGCATGGTAGGCCATGCTCCCTGCCCCTAGTGACATTTTTATCTCCAGTAATAAAAGCTCAGGGGCATTGTCCTGGCCCTGAGTTCAAGCACATACACGCGAACATACACCAAATCTTCTTGAATCTTCTTACCTCTCATTTGGTCCCACCTACTGCTAAGGTTTTGATTTTCTACTTGAAGTTTAAGAACCTTTAGATCATTCTCACTGTTTAGGAATCCATCCTGGAAAAAAGGCCTTCCCGCCTGGCCTTCCCCCAGACTATTTGGTTCTATGCAGTTCTACGTCCCCTCCTTACTGTATTGGTTCTGTCATTACTCCTGTGTTCACAAGGATTCCTGAATACTCTTTCATCACTGTCGACCCAGTACCAGCAAACTGAAATGTGTATTCTTTCTGATAACAAGAAGATTTTCATTAAGATTTCTATTTGGCTGTACTGCAAAATTTAGTATTTTGTTATAGGAGGTGTCATTCACCAAGTGTTTTATCTTTTAATAGTGGATTACCAGAGAGTGTTGACCATCTTGGAAGATTGTGTCATTTTTTTCCCCTTCCTCTGAGGCCCTAGTATAACACACATGCATGTATTGCATTGTTATTGTAGGTGTTGCCTAGATGGTAGTTCTCTGCATAGATAGAAGGAAAGGCTAAGGCTTAAATATTGCCATGTAAGGTTAGTATTTATTTACTACTAGAAAAATCAAGAATTTCCCTGCCTCCTGGTGTTTCCATGCAGTGCCTTTCAGATTTTCCTTCAGCTGATCTGTGGGCTTCTCTGACCTGTCTCCTTAACATTTAATAGTGCCAGTGCCTGTGTTTGTCCCTAAGTTGATATGACTTGACACCCTAGGTTCAAAATCTATTTCATAATGCCATGTGGAATAGTTGTGGTGAAATAGTTACATACAGACATATGTATTGTTTCACAAAAATTACTTTTTAGTTCTTTATGTTACACTTGGAGCAATACAATGTATTGTAGGGTATGTGTTGATAAAAGTTAATGTCTCTAGATGGTAACATTGTTAATGTAGTTTGAAACTGGATGTTTGAAAGGGAAGCAGCAGGGACCAGGAGTGTGGCCTAGTACTAGAGTGCTTGTCTAGCTTGCAGGAAGCCCTGGGTCTAATTTCATGGTATCACACACATAAAGAAAAAGCTGTGGCTCAAGTGGTAAAGCTCTAACCTTGAGAAAGCTCAAGGACCGTGTTTAGGCCCTGAGTTCAAGCCCCAGGACTGGCAAACAAACAAACATAAAGGGAAGCAGCCCACAAAGGATGGAGTTTAGTTACTTTCAAGCTGGGAACTGTTGAGTAAATCAGGCTTCTCTAGACCCTTTTTTTTTTGGCCAGCCAGTACTAGGCTTGAACTCAGGGCCTGAACACTGTCCTTGGTCTTCCTCCAGGCTAGAACTCTACCACTTGAGCCACAGCACTACTTCCAGCTTTTTTTTTAATTAAAGAATTTATTAACATTGATTTTTATATCATATTTCAAATGACATCCGCTTTTTTTTTTATGTGGTACTGAGGAATCAAACCTGGGTCTTTGTGCATGCCAGGCAAGCACTCTACCACTAAGCCAAACTCCCAACCCCTTTATCCTTTTTACTTAAGATCAAAGTCATTGCCTATTGCTGTCATAACCAATGGTAGCTTCCTTTTACTGGTAAAATGAACATATCCATAATTAATTTTCATCATAAATGTTGATTCAGATTGCTTTTCACCTAAGAATCCAGATAAAATGTTTTAAGTATTAAAAAACAATTAAATTGATATTATAAAGGTGATATAAAGAGGAGTTACAGCCGGGTGTGGCGGTGGCTAACAGGCGTGGTGGTGGCTAACGCCTGTAGTCCTAGCTACTTAGGAGGCTGAGATCTGAGGATCAAGGTTCAAAGCCAACGTGGGCACAAAGGGACCTGAGACTCTTATCTCCAATTACTCTCTAGAAATGGAAAGTGGGACTGTGGCTCAAGGGCAGGGCTGTAGCCTTGAGATTAAGAGCTCAGGGACAGCGTTCAGGTTGAGTTCAAGCCCAATGACCTACAAGAAAACCCCGAAAAGAATAAAGAGGAGTTACAGTTACATAAGTCAGGTAAACAGTACGTTTCTTTCTGGACTATGTTACCCCTTCCTCCCTCTTTTTCAGTTTTTCCTTCCTATCCCTACCTACAAGTTGTATAATTCATTTTTAACATAGTGTCTAATGAGTAATAGTGTTACCCTTATTTACCCCTTGTCCCTCTGTGTTTTTTTTTTTTTCTTTTGATCAGTTATGGGACTTGAACTCTGGGCCTACGCATTGTAATTGAACTGTTCAGCTCAATGCCACCACACCACAGCACCACTTCTGGTTTTCTGGTGATTAATTGGAGATGAGAGTCTCATGGACTTTAGTGCTAGACTGGCTTTGAACAATGATCCTCAGATATCAACCTCCTGAATAGTTTGGATTACAGGCGTGAGCCACTGCGTCTTGCTTTTTTCTTTTTTTGTACTGGTCTTGAGGCTTACCTGAGTATCCCTAACATTCTCTTTCTCAAGATTAGTGTTCTACCACTTAAGCCACAGGTCTACTTTTGTCTTTTGTGCATAGTTTATAGGAGATAAGAGTCTCATGGACTTTCCTCCCCAGGCTGTCTTCAAACCATGGTTTTCAGATATTAGCCTTCTGAGTAGCTAGAAATACAGGCATGAGCCACCAGTACTTGCTGGTTTATGTTTTAACTATTTTTTAAAAATCATGCCTCACTTTCTTTCTTCTAATAGCTTTTATGCAGTGTCAACATATGCACATGATTTAATTACATGGCAGTGCAAATTAGACTATGCCAATAGGCTTATTCCACTAATAAACTTATTCTTTCTATTGAAATGTGTTTTTGGTATTAATACCATTTATGGCTTCCTTGAAATTTCCCCTTTTCAGGAAGGTGTACTGTAGATTAATATCATAACAACATTTTGATATCATCAATCTACCTACAGTAAATTAAGATTTGTTATACTGAAGAATTAAACTTGGAGTTATATATTTAATGCACTTATTACTTTTAAATGAGAGTTCTCTCTAACAGTATAAAATATATTATTCCCTTTCCAGAAATGTCTACTGCAAAGGAAAGAAAACATGCTAAGAAAATGAGAAACCAGCCCACCAATGTCACTCTGTCCTCTGGCTTTGTGGCTCAGAGAGGTGTAAAGCACCATAACGGAAGAGGCAAACCTTTCCAAGCTCAGCAACAAGGTAAGATGCACATGGTGTCTTTGCTACTTCCTTTTGAATTGGATTGCCTTTTTGTCAACTCTTTGGTAGTCATCCAATGAGTAGTCAATGAGCTGATAAAAGCAAATTCAGCAGACTCCTCATTATTCTTAAATTTTACACATATAAACTTGCTTACTCACTGAAGCTTATTGTAGCTGTCAAATCAGCACTTGTGGAACTTTGATGATCATTCCTGGACATGCAGGGAGCAGGAACATACTCAGATTGCTGTCTGCAGAAGTTTCCAGCTGCTTTCCTGTGTCTGCTGTCCTGCAGAGATGGCTGGGGTGTGGAGTCCATAGATAGTAGTGCAATATGGTGCAAGATGCACTGGCTCTACTAGGGTTGAAACACCTCAGCCTTGGCTTTCTCTTTTAGGAATAGAATTTACCATAATAGGTTATTTTTAGGATTTAAAATTATAAGTACATGAGATTATGAGTACTGTAGATAGAGGCAGAAAGATGTATAGATGATAAGATAGATATTACCTAGATCTAGGAGCAGAGCTTCAGTATTTGCTAATTCAGTGTTCACTGAGGCTTTGGATACTTCACTGTGACTGTATATACTTTAGATCTGATGTATTTTATTCCTACTTTAGCGTTTACTAGATTATACTTCTATACTTTTTTTTTTTGCCAGTCCTGAGCTTGAGCTCAGGGCCTAAACACTGTCCTTGGACTTTCTCAAGGCTAGAGCTCTACCATTTGAGCCATGGCACCATTCCTGGCTTTTTTTTCTATGTATGTGGTACCAAGGAATTGAACCGGGGTCTTCATGCATGCTAGGCAAGCACTCTCCCACTAGGCCAAACTCCTGGCCTAGTGCTGTGTGCTGGTTTTCAACCTTGAAAAAGTGGTAGGAAGGTGACAGTGTTCATTAGCACTACAGAAGGAAAAGCCAGTTTAGAAAGAGAGCAAACACAGGGTGTCTACTTTAAAGAACAGGAAACTTTAGGTCGATTGAGTAGATTTTAGCGGCCAGGCATTGATGGCTCATGTCTGTAATCCTGGCTACTCAGGAGGCTGAGATCTGAGGATGGATGTTCAAAGCCAGCCTGGCCCTAAAGTCCTTGAGAACTTTTTTTTGGGGGTGGGTCATGGGCATGAACTCTGGGCCTGAGTTCTGTCCCTGAGCTCTTCAGCACAAGGCTACCATCCTACCTTATTGGGTCTGGGCATTGTCCCTGAGCTCTTCAGCTCAAGCTTACCACCCTACCCCTTGAGCCACAGCCTCAGATCTCAGCCTCCTGAATAGTTAGGATTACAAGCATGAACCGCACCCGGCTAAATTTTTTTTTTTTTTTGGTTGATTATGGGGCTTGAACTTGCTCAGGCCCAGAGTTCAAGCCCCACAACTGACCAAAAAAAAAAAAAAGTAGATTTTAGATTTAACCTCATAAGATCTAGATACAGATCCATCAATTAAAGGCCCCATGATGTGTGATAAGCTTCTGTGGAGATAGTGGGATGCCAATTCCTTCCAGCAGGTGCTGTGATAGTGGATGAAGAATTGCCCATGAAATGATTTATAATATTTAATATCACCATGAGAGGTGAGGAATGAGTTTAGATGACAGGCATGATTAAACTGAAGGAGTCTTTTCCCATCCTCTTCTCTGCTTTTTTTTTTTGGTCGGTCGTGGTGCTTGAACTTAAGTCCTGTGAGCTATCCCTGAGCTCTTTTATGGGAAGGCTAGTGTTCTACCACTTTGAGCTGCAGTTCCATTGCCAATTTTTCTGTGAAGATAAGAGACTCATGGAGAATTTTCTTCCCTGGCTGGCTTAGAACTGTGAACCTCATATCTCAGCCTCTGAGTAGCTAGGATTACAGGTGTGAACCTCCAGCACCTGACTTCATTCTCTGCTTTTCAGGGGTCAGTTGTACAGGTTTGTTTGGGACAGTTACAGCAGCTTTCAGGAAGCAGTAAGATGTATACCACAGACACTTGGCTTGTCTTTTGACAGCATCATTATGGAAGTCAAACACTTCAAATCCTAGATATTTATTCAGACACAAGGTACACAATTATATAACCACCAGTTTTCCTCTGCCATCGGGCATTCTCCATACACTGTCTAGCCACACTTCCCATACCTTTCCTAGGGGGCTTTAGGATTCTCATACTAGAACTTGAACTGGTATTGGGGCTTGAACTCAGGGCCTTAAGCCCCTTCAATTTTTGCTTACTATATTCCCTTCCCTTCCCTATGTAGCCATACCTACGGTCTATGTGATAAGCTTTTCACAAATATTACCTTATTTAAAATTCACAGTGACAAATCTTGTAACATTTCAGAGTTAGAATGGTTTAATAATTCATACCCCAGTGGAAATAAACAAGAGCACCATAAGCTGTATAATTCTCCACTGACCTCTTCCCTTTCACAGACTGGTATTTAAAGTCCTAGTGATTTGAAGGATCAATTTATATAGAAGCTTTGCTTTGTATCCTTTTTAAATTGTGTTTCTGATTGAGTGTGCCAGATAATTAGTATAAAACCAAATATGTGAAATTATGTGAACTGTAGTATTCAAGGGAATATCATTTAGGTTTCTGTAACAAAATACCAAGAATTGTAGCTTCTAACTAATAAGTTTATGTTTCAACGTTCTGAGGATAAGTTTGAGGTCAAGCAGCAGATCCAGTATGGAGAGGGCTGTTTCTATGGTTTATAGATGCTTTTTGCTGTGTCCTTAGATTGTAGAACCTCTTCACAAGTACTCTAGTCTCCTTTTTTTTTGTCAGTCATGAGGCTTGAACTCTGGGCCAGGGAGTTATCCCTGAGCTCTTCAGCTCAAGGTTAGTGCTCTTCCACTTGAGCCATAGCGCCCTTCCGACTTCCAGTTTTCTGGTGTTTAATTGGAGATAAGGGTCTCATGGAATTTAGTACCCGTGCTGGCCTTTTGAGCTACTGGCTTTTTGAAGTGCGATTCTCAGATCTCAGCCTCTTGAGTAGCTAGAATTACAGGCCTGAGCCACTGGTGCCCAGCTTCTATTCTCTTTCATAAGGGCTCCTGTGATCTGATCACTTCCCAAAGCCTCCATGTTTTAATACAGTCACCTTAGTAGTTAAGATTTCAACATTTGAATTTGGGGAGACATCAACATTCAAACCATAGCAAAGAGATTAGATTGGAAATTCCTTTTGTACTTTAAATATATAATGGAGAAAATTTCTTAGTATTTCTTAAATTCAGAGATCTTTATTTGCCATATGGACACATTACCTCCAATGCTGCCTGCTAGCCTTGTCCTTAGACAAGGCTAGCAGAATGACCTCCCTGCTAGTGTCCTTTGTAAAAAGAAGTAGGAACATCTTCCTCATAGAATGATTGTAGGCTTAAGAGGTTTATTGGTACAGAATCAGTGGAAAGTGAAGTAAGCAGCTCCAGGGCATGAGGGGAGGGAGGGAATGGGAGAGAAAAAGGTAACAGCTGACACTAAGCAAGAGGAAAGAAAGCCACATGCCGCCTGATCAAGAAGAAATAATTTTAGTAATAATGTCTGAAGAGTTAAATTTTTTTCCACATCAAACTTTGAGTTCTTTGTATTTAATATTATTCATAAACTTCCTTATCAGTGTGAATATAAAAATGATTATCCATGTAATTACCTAATCTCAATAAAGGAAACAAATACAAAAAAAGTGAATTGGTTTTCCATCCTAGTCCTTATCTCTGGTAAGAGTCCTGTATTTATTTTTGTTTTCTTTTTGAAAATGTAGAATCACATTCCGGAAGTTCAAGACAGCGACAAACCAAGATGACTCCCCATTCTCTTCCTGAACCTGATATGAATGAGCAGTCTTCCTCTAAAGTTATGTTTAAGAAAAAAGGAGGCTGGAAAGCAGGTCCGGAGGGCACCTCTCAGGAGATTCCCAAATATATTACTGGTGGGTATTTGTCAGATTGATACAGGTAAGAACTCTTTGGTTCTAGGGCTGCCAATTATGCCAACAAATTGGACTCCATGCCCTCTGGCTTCTGCCTCCCTCATCTCCCCACTCTGCCATCCACTAAAGTCCTTCTCATCTGGTCTTTAGGTATAACTGTCTTAGGTGCAATGGCTCTCCCTTCTTCAGATTCTCTTTTCTCTTAGGAGTGGGTCATGCATGCTCTTTAGCCTGGCATTCTTCAAAGGCAGAAGTAAACTTACTGTACTCTGAAGTAACTGAGATCTTTGTTTCCAGGCTGTTTCCAGCTTCATTTGCCGTCACCCTCATCTTTATTAGACATGTCCCTTGCACACACTGTAGATGTTCTTCCTAGTCTCGCCAGCTTTCTTGGATGAATTTGCTTAAACTTTTTCCAGCACTCTGGTTTTTTTTTGGTTGTAGAGCTTCAACTCAGGGCCTGGATACTGTTTACAAGCTCTTTTGCTCAAAATCAGTGCTTTACCACTTTGTGCTACAGCCCATTTCCTTTTGAAAATAATATTGGTTACATGTTTAGAAAAAACATGGAATCAAAACCAATGCTAATTTCTTTAAAATGACTGTTATTGTATCATATAGTATGTTACAGATGTATACACATATACACATGTATGTACATACGCATGATTCATATATACATATGAATATACATATATATACCACATATATTTGTATGTAAATATATACATATACATGTGTATGTATTTGTATATATATACATATATTATATGTAGATTCTTATTTTTTTGCCAGTTGTGGGACTTGAATTCTGGACCTGGGCGTTGTCCCTGAGCTCTTCAGCTCATGGCTACCGCTCTACCCCTTGAGCCTCAGACCCACTTCCCGTTCTCTAGTGGTTAATTGGAGATAAGAGTCTCACAGACTTTAGTGCCTAGACTGGCTTTGAACCTCGATCCTCAGATTTCAGCCTCCTGAGTAGTTAGAATTATAAGCATGAGCCACTGTGTCTGCCTAGATTCCTGCTCTTAAAAGCTCTTTGTAAAGGGTTTTTTTTTTCTGATCAGAAAAATAAAACAAAATCTTTAAATCTTTCCAGAAAACTAGGGGATGAAAGTAACCTGTATTTATTTAATGGGGCTTAAATAAACCAATTTTATTTAATGGGGGTCAGGCTGATGGATGAACTGTAAACTCAGGTACTTCAGATTTGTCTTCCCTATGAAATCCACCAAACAGTTTAATTCAACACTTGTTTTTAATGACATTGATGTTTCCTCTGACAGCTTCCACTTTTGCCCAAGCAAGAGCTGCTGAAATCAGTGCCATGGTAAAAGCTGTGACCCAGAAGTCTTCTAACTCACTCGTGTTCCAGACTCTACCACGGCACATGCGTCGTAGAGCCATGAGCCATAATGTCAAACGCCTTCCCAGACGCTTACGTGAGATGGCCCAAAAGGAGGTGGGAGTTCCACTCAGTGTGAATATTTAAGTTAGTAATTCCTAAAGGAACTGAGAAGTGTTGACCCAAATGAACTTACAAGAGTAAAGTCAAAAGACAATATTTTGTTTTCAGTTGTTTTTTTAAAAAAATTAGGTTTAATTACTATATAGCTGTCTTCATTCTTCCTAAGCCAAATTAGCAGGCTAAGTATTATAGCTGCTTTTAGAATTTATGGTAGCATTTGTCTGTAGCCTAACTAAAATAAGTGAGCTTTCTTCATTTTTTGTATTTTGATCTTTTGGAGGGAAGGGTGAGGGGTCGGGCTCAAATTCTGGGCCTGGGTGCTGTCCCTGAGCTTTTCAGCTCAAGGCTCCTGCTCTACCACTTGCGCCATAATGCCACTTCCTGTATTTTAATCTTAATTTTTTTTCATTTAGTGATAGGTTAAAATTAAGCTGGTTAAACAATAAGAAGGGTTTGATTTGTTTTCTGTTCACTATTTTTTATTTTACTTATTTATTTTTGCTAGCCCTAGGGCTTGAACTGCCCTTGGGCTTTCTTAAGGCTAGGGCTCTACTTGAGCCACAGCACCACTTCCTGCTTTTTCTTTTCTGTTTTCTTTCTTTTTTTTTTTTTTTTTGCCAGTCCTGGGCTTTGAACTCAGCACCTGAGCACTGTCCTTGGACTTTTTTCTCAAGACTAGCATTCTACCACTTGAGTCACAGTACCACTTCCAGATCTTTTTCTATGTATGTGGTACTGAGGAATCGAACCCGGGTCTTGATGCATGCTAGGCAAGCATTCTACCACTAGGCCAAACTCCCAGCCCTTCTGTTCACTATTAACAGCCGCATTAAATGTGGGTTTACTGAGTTAGCAGTTTATAAATATTCTAATATTTCTAAAGAATGAAGCTTGGACAGTGAGTGAATGTTAGGTGGGTCTGTCTTAGGCTTTCTTTCCTCTAAAACCTGCATTGTTCCCATTATGGTCATTCTTTCCATTTCATTGTCTCCATTGTTACATAGAAGAAACTGAGTTAACACTGAAACAACAAAATCTGCAAAATACTGCTGTACGCTTGAATTCCTAAATTTTGTCATGAGATGCTTACAAAACCAGGGTCTCTCTTCCATACTGCAGGCAGAGAAGGCTGTACATCAAAAAAAAGAACACTCAAAAAATAAAAGTCATAAAGCTCGAAGATGTCATCTAAACCGAACACTAGAGTTTAACCGTAGACAAAAGAAGAACAGATGGCTGGAAACTCACATCTGGCATGCCAAGCGCTTTCACATGGTGAAGAAATGGGGCTACTGCCTGGGAGAAAGGCCGACAGTGAAGAGTCACCGGGCCTGCTACCGAGCCATGACAAACCTTTGCCTCCTTCAGGTATACCCTGTATTAGTGACTACAAAAATACTATTGGAGGGGGTGATAGGCTTGGAAATCCAATATTTTTTTCATCTTTTTTTTTTTTTTTTTGGTCAGTCATGGGGCTTGAGCTCTTCAGTTCAAGGCGAGCACTCTACCACTTGAGTCCGGTGGTTAGTTGGAGATAAGAGTTTCAGGGACTTTTGTGCCAGGTCTGGCTTTGAACTGCTATCCTCATGTCTTAGCCTCCTGAGTATCTAGGATTATAGATGTGAGCCATTGGCGCCCAGCCTCAATATCAATTTTTAAAATAGTTCTTGGTATGCTAGAATTCTATCTGTGAGTTTATCCATCTTAAAAACAACTGAACAGAGCTGTTTAGGGTGAAGAGTTTCACAAGCAGGTCTGCATGGCAGGTAGCTTTGAGTGTCAAGTTGAAATGGACTGTGGGAACTTGTGCTAGAGCTTGTGATGGGTACCACTTTAAAGTGTCAGTGTGCTACTTTACAGTCCCAAGTGAGTAGGTTACATAGTGATTGTGCTGTGATTTATAATTTCATGTGTCTGGTATTTCTGATATGATTTAAAGATGCAGTTATGCTGGGTGAGGTGACTCATCCTGTAATCCTAGCTACTCAGGAGGTGGAGATGTGAGGATCAAGGTTCAAGGCCAGCTCAGGCACTAAAGAACGAGTGACTTATCTCCAGTTAATCACTAGAAAGCAGGAAATGGGGCTGTGGCTCAAGGGGTAGGGTGGTAGCCTTGAGGTGAAACACTCAGGGACAGTGCCCAGGCTCAGAATTCAAGCCCCATGAACGCCCCCTGCCTCCCACCAAAAAAAAAAAAGATTGAATTATCTATTGACAGAAATAATTTACAATTTATGTCTCAAAAAATGATAACTGAGTTGCTTTGCTAGGTGCTGGAGATGAAGCAACTAAAAACTTAGTATTAGAGATGGGCATTAATCAAGTTACCAAACATGGTTCAGGGAAAACTGCATTTCTATGAATGTTTCTAGTAGGAACAGGAAGACTTCAGGCAATAAGTATTTTTGTAACATATCAGCCCTCTATAAATAGAAGTAGTAGGTACTAAGTAAATACTTTTGAGTGCTTAGTATCTTCCTAGCCTTGTTTAAAATCTTTCTTTGTATTTGTTCATTTAATCCTACAGCAGCATGTAATGTTGGTAGTTACCATTATTTCCATCTTGTAGGTGGAGATAGGTACAGAGCGGTGAGGTAGTTTACCTAAGAGTATACAACACAGTCAGGGAGTGGTGAAGTTCAGCTTTGAGCCAGGTCATCTGGCTCCAGACAGTTATTCTCTGCTGTTACCCAATTGTACAAATCTGGGTAAGATTCATCTGAACACTGTTAGCTAAGAGTGAATTTATTGGTAGGAAGATTTCTTTGTGCTAGGGATAGCAGTGATTGATTTGACTTTGTCAGAGTCACACACAGCTATGATTTTAATTTCAGCTGTAAAATTTACTGAAGATGTTGTGGTGGAGAGTCTGTTTTGGAAGTCAGTGAACCTGATTTGAATGCTGGTTCTACTTGATTATATGGCTTTGGAGGAGTAACTATCTCTGTGCCTCAGTGTTGTTATCTGCAAAATAAGGGAATTGTAGTGTTGATTTGTGAGGTGATTGAGAGTGCTGTTAACTTGCTAAGTCAACGTTGACTTACCTAACTCAGTCCTGTCTCTTCCTCTCATATATTGGTAAAGTCTTAACTTTCTCTTTTCCTTATACATTGCTTAGCCAGAGGTGCATATTATGATCCACATGGGGTAGATCACTCACAACATTGTGCCTCAGGACTCAGTGATACCAAATTTTGATGACTTCTGTTAGATAACCAAAGTGAGCAACCTTAACAACACTGTAGAATTTATTACAGCCTTGCTTCTTTTACCCTGGTTTCTTACCTCAGATGGGTTTTGGGAATGGATATCTTTACTGAGAAGAATCAGTTCTTTTTTTTTCTCTGCCCGACTTTGAACTTGCTTATAAACTGGATAAAATGCAGCTTTGCTGAAACGTAGAACCCTGTAATATATGTCTTCAAGGGAGATTCATTTTTATTTGAATCAGATTGGTTTTAAAGACATATGCAAATGTAACAAGAATGACTAGGTTTTTTATTTTGATTTGTTGAAAAGGTAGCTTTGATAATTTGTTCTGGGTCTTAGACCTCTACAGGTTTCCCAATAGGGCTTTTGGCTACAGCTTAATTGTGTTTCCTCTATGCAGGATTTATCCTACTACTGTTGTCTGGAGTTGAAGGGCAAAGAGGAAGAAATTCTAAAGGCACTTTCTCAGATGTGTAGCACTGATACAGGTAATCTTGCTGTTAACCTGAGTTCTGTTTTTATTTTACAAATAGGGACCTACTATAAGCATTTTGGAATTAAATGTGTATAAATATGTAAATGTGTATATTTATATAAGCATATAATTATACTTACTGTGTTTGTTCCCAATAAGTATTGGGAATAATATCTTATTTAAGGTAAGTTGGGTGGCATTTAATTTTTTTATTTTTATAACATTGTCAAGTATAAAATGACAGAACCATTATTCTGTTGGAATGAACTTAGGCAAGAAAGATCTCAAAACTCTTGTTAAATCGTCCACTTAGTAAGTCCTGTGTATACATGTATGTGTGTGTGTGTGTGCGTGTGTGTGTGTGTGTGTGTGTGTGTACCCTGGGACTTGAACTCAGGGCCTACGCACTGTCCCTGAGCTTTTTTTGCTCAAGTCTAAAAAAAAAACTCGTACCACTTAAGCCACAGCTATACTTGCAGTTTTTTTTTGTTGTTGTTGTTTGTTTGTTTGTTTTTTCCCTTTCTAGTGGTTGAGAGGAATCTTATGCAAGCCAGGCACTGGTGGCTCATGCCTGTAATCCTGTTACTCAGGCAGCTGAGAGCGCCATTCAAAGTTAGCCTGGGCAAGAAAAGTTTGTGAGACTTTTTCTTCAATTAACCACAAAAAGCTGGAAGTGGAACTGTGGCTCAATTAGAGCATCTGCTTTGAGCAAAAGAGCTCAGGGACAGTGCCTAGGCCCAGAGTTCAAGTTCCAATAGAAGCACCTCCCTGCTTCCCCTCTCCCCCCAAAACAACAAACCCCCCCCAAAGTCTCAGACTTTCCTGCTTGGGCTGGCTTTGAACTGACATCTTCAGATCTCAACCACTTATGTAGGTAGGATTACAGGTGTGAGCCACAAAGAGATTTAGTAAATCAATCTCTTTGTTGTTCTTGGTTGTGGGCTTGAACTTGAGCTGTCCTTGAGCTCTTCAAGTCAAGTCTAGCACTCTACCACTTTGATCCACAGCTCTACTTTTGGTTTTATGGTGGTTAATTAGAGATAAGAGTCTCATGAACTTTAATGCCAGGGTTGGCTTTGAACTGCAATCCTCAGATCTCAGCCTCCTGAGTAGCTAGGATTACAGGCATGAGCCACCAATGCCTGGAAGTAAATTTTTCTTGAGCACTAATTGTGTGCCAGGTTGTGATAGAAAACTCCATCCCTCATGGAGACCACAACAAATAATACTGTGACTGTCAGAGAATAATACTGTTGCTGTTTGTGTCAGGACTGACATTTGCTGCAGTTCACTGCCTGTCTGGAAGGCGTCAGGGGAGCCTCATGCTTTACAGGGCAAATAAATATCCTGGAGGAATGCTTGGTCCTGTTACATTTATTTGGAATTCTTTGAAGATCCCTGGTGACACATGTGAGAACAGACAATTATGGATCTGGCTTCATCCAACTCTTAAACAGGTATAATCTTTTTGATAATGTCTCCATCTCTTCGTTAAATCCTTCATGCCATTGAAAATCAGTATTTATAGGAGTCTTAGAGAGAGAACTTTGGCTGAGAGTTTGGTATAGAATAAAGAAGGGAAAAAGGTGAGTGAGTGTGTGTGTGTGTGTGTGTGTGTGTGTGTGTGTGTGTGTGTGTGTATTGAATATTGAATGAACCAAGTTTTAAAAAATTTCAATTTTTTAGATTTTTTTACTTAAAAATATCTAAACAGCAATGAAAATGTATTCGAGGTGTACAATGTGTTGATTTAATGCAGATGTATATTATGTAATGATTACTATATCAAATAAATGAACACATTGATTGTCTTAGATTATGCATAATTGGATCTCCAGACCTCTTCTATCTTGTTGAAGGAGGCATTTTTTTTTTTTTTGGCCAGTCCTGGGGCTTGAATTCAAGTTCTGAGTGTTATCTTTGAGCCTTTTTGTGCTCAAGGCTAGTGTTCTACCACCTGAGGCACAATACTACTTTTGCCTTTTTCTGAATAGTTTATTGGAGATAAGAGTCTCACAGCCTTTCCTGCCCAGGCTGGCTTCAAACTATGATCTCAGCCTCCTGCATAGCTAGCTAGGATTACAGGCCTGAGCCACCTGTACTGGCTGACCGAAGCAAATCTTATCATCTGGTTTTTAAGTCATAAGCAAAAGTAGAGCCAAAGCTTATTATTCTAATGACATAAAATGTTTGGGCCAGTGCTTTCAATGCTTCCATCATTCTCCAATTCACTCACAGATGCCCAGGCACATGTGATAGTCCATTTCATAATGAGAAGCTATTTTCAGTAATTCTGGTGTTTTCTCTTATTTTGAAGCTGCCTAGCTTCCCCTTTGTAGCATTTATACTGTCTTTGGATTTCAGGCTGTAAATTTTTTTTCCCTATTTTAAACTTTCAAAAAATATTAGTTTGGCCTAGTGGTAGAGTGCTTGCCTAGCAAGCACGAAGACCTGGGTTCGATTCCTTGGTACCATATACTTAGAAAAAGCCAGAAGTGGTGCTCAAGTGGTAGAGTTCTATCCTTGAGAAAGTCCAAGGACAGTCCTCAGGCCCTGAGCTTAAGCCCAGGACTGGCAAAAAAAAAAAAAAAAAAAAATATATATATATATATATATATGTATATATATACTGGTCATGTTGTTTTTATAATGTTTGACATTTACTTCATTCTCTTTTTGTTTTAAGTATCGTGCTGTATTCAGAAATATGTTCTCCTATGGCACCTGGCTATAAAAGCTTTTTTTTGTGTGTGTGTGTGCCAGTCCTGGGACCTGCTCACTGTCACTTTTTTTTGTTCAAGGTTAGCATTCTGCCACATGAGCCACAGCACCATTTGCAGCTTTCTTTTCCTGTGTATGTGGTACTAAGGAATAGAACCCAGTGCTTTGTGCATGCTAGGAGAGCACTCCACCACTAAGCTGTGCTCCTGGACCCTATACAAGTTTGTTGATTATGACAAATTTGGCTTGGTTTGTGAATGGATAAGAATATGAATTTCTAAAGGAAACCATTAAAATTGCAATACTGCATTTAAATTCAAAAATTTAAAGTAAATGTTTAAATATATTCATAGGATATTTTAGAGGAAATAAAAACAGTGTGTCTGTGTTTGGAACCCATCAAATCAAATGTCTCCATCCCTGACCCACTTCTGACACCATCCCAAGAAAAAAACCCAACTGAACTGGCTGACAAGAAAAGTGGCAAGAAAAGGAAAAGGAAAGATGATGAAGAAAATTTGAAACCAATTAAGAAAATTATTGGTGACGGAACTAGGGATCCATGCCAGCCGTGTTCTTGGATCTCTCCAGCCACAGGCATTATAATCAGGTACGAGGTGAAGCATCTGTGAGCCCACTGAATATTCTCAGTGGATATTCACTCCATTTTTGCCTATGACACAAATCATATATGAGGGACATTTCCATTTTGTTATCTTTTTTTTCTCTTTCAGTGATTTGACAATGGAGATGAACAGATTCCGGCTGATTGGTCCTCTTTCTCACTCCATCCTAACCAAGGCTCTCAAAGCTGCTTCTGTCCATACTGTAAGACTAAATGGGACTATCATGTTTTGTGTTAAGCATTTTTTTTCTTTACCTAATATGTAATTTGATAACATGGCTTTTAAATGTTTATATCCCACTTATTACCAAAGATTTATTTGTCATTCTTGGATGTTGAATTCAGGGCCTGGCACTGCTTTGGGCTTCTTTTGCTCAAGGCCAGCACTCACTTCAGCCATAGCACCACTTCCAGTTTTTTTGAATAGTTTATTGGTGATAAGAGTCTTACAGAATTTCTTGCCCAGGCTGACTTTGAACTGTGATCCTTAGACTTCAGCCTCCTGAGTAGCTAGGTATGAGCCAGTGGCACCTGGCTTATTTTTATCTTTTATTTCTAGAACACCAAATCTGAGTAGATGTATTTTTATTTGCACAGCTTAGTTTTACAGTTTTGTCTTGCACATGGGTATCCCTAAAGTTCTTGAGTTGTTTGCCAGCTTTTGAGTGTTTGACTTCTGTGATCCCAAAAAGGTTAAGAGTAGCAGAGGTAGCTCCACACTTGTGATAGAATGTTTTGCAAGGGCGACAGTCCTTTTTGCCTTCCAGTGTGTTAGTAACAGCCATATAAAATGTGACTGGAGTGACTGAATGACTCTTTATGGCTCTTTGGCTGCTGTGTTGGATTGTGCAGTTCTAGAGCAGACAGATGAGATTTAGAATTCTCTCATCTGGGTTCAGATCCTGTTCATTTACCTGCCTCACTGAAGTTAACTTCTCATTGCTTTGCTTTACAAATGCCATGTGGTGTAGAAGACAATGGAGCTTTGAGCTTTTAGAAAAACAATGCTTTAAAAAGCAGAAACAACTATTGGCTGTCATCTCACACTGTTGTCTATGGCCTAAATAATTCAAGTGGTTGTATGAATTTTCTCCTTTATTCCTTCTTCCCAGCCGTCTTCTTCCTTTTTTTTTTTTTCTCCCCAGTCCTGGGGCTTGAACTCAAGGCCTTGGAAACTTTTTGCTGAAGGCTAGCACTCTGCCACTTGAGCCACAGCGCCACTTCTGGCTTTTTCTGAGTATGTGGTACCAAGGAATTAAACCCAGGGCTTAATGTATTCTAGGCAATCACTCTACCACTAGGCTATGCTCCCAGCCCCATAGAGTGATCTTTTAACCAATTTTTCATTTCTCTTTTTTCTCATATTGGGAATGGAACCTTGACCTTTCTCATGGTAGGCAAGTAGTCTACCACTGAGCTATACCCTGAGCCCAATTTATTTGCTTTTTGCTGCTTCCTGACTCAGTGATATTAATACCTTCTATTTAAGATACAGTCTAAAGCCTTCCATGGGGCTTGTCTCATCACAGGTTTTCTTGCAATCACATGTCTCCTTGCCCCTGCGCTTTTGCCACACTGGTCTTTCAGGTTCTAGATGATCTCACCTCTTGCCTTCATTAGCACTTCTATACTTGTTTTTTGCCTGGTGAACTTTCTGTCCCCACCTCCTGTGGCTAGATCTTCCTCATTGTCCAAGTCTCATTCCATATCTGTCACCTTCTAACATCCTTTCCTGGTCCTTCAAGTTCAGTTATAATCCCTTCTGTTGCTTTCATAGGCATTTTCACACTTCATCCATTTATGGGTACAGATTTGTCTATGTATTAGCATCACATCTACCCCTTACTAGACTGGAAGTTTCATGATGACAAGGGCACGACTGTCACCAGTTCTTGTTTTCCCTGTCACCAGTGCTCATAGCGGTTGGCATGGAGGAGGTGCTGCATGGTAGCTAGTAAGCTGTGGAGCCAACATGCGAATCTTTGCAAGTTTGGTTCTAGAGCTTCGTTCTGTGAGATGAGCGGCCCCTGTCTCCCAGGAGTCTTCTAGAGTCTTTAGGAACTCATTTTGTGTCTTGTATGTCAGTTCTTCTGGCATGGACTTACTACTTAAAATGCTCTTTGAAACTTTGCTTTATTTCTAGTTTTGTCCATAGAGATGTGAGTGAGGTGCTAGGTATAGTAATATATCCTTTAACAGAAGTTTTCTTTGATGGGTACTGGTTTGATTGTCCTTTGATGCGGAACCTTTTATTGGTTAAATTAGAGGTGATGAAGATGATAATAGAGGGAGAGGATCAAGGCCTCTCTTACTGGAATGTGTGTGAGAGATGTGAAGTATGAAGTAGCTTAATTAGTAGTCTCTGAGAATCATGGCTATATTTCCTAGTATGTTTACTCTTGAAGTAAGTTTAAGTCTGTGTCCACTGTGTCTGATAGTAATTACTTTATGAATGTTGTAGTAACTTGTCTACTACTCATAAAACAATCTTTCCCACATTCAGGAACAAAAGAGTGGAGGTTGGTCCTGAACATAATTATTAAGTCTGATTCATATTTCTCAAGTCTGATTCATATTTCTGTGCTGAGGGGGAGATGCTGTTTTTCAGGAGGAAGAGGACATAGAGACACCCCACCGCTGGTGGGTAGACACCTGTAAGAACCCTGATAGCGTTTCCCTTCATCGAAGACAAGAAGCTGTGTTTGAATTGTTAGGAGGTATAAACATAGAATGCTGGGTGGTACTGGGGAAGAAGGGAAAGATGTTCAAGCAGGGTAAGAGAGCATTTAGCATTAGACCTCTGGTAAGTGCTGTTGGCTTTCAACCAAGTCAGTAAGAGAGAGGTGCTTGAAGTGAATCAAGTACTACATTCCTCCTTTTTAGGAAACAAGACAGCAACGAGTTAGTAGTTTAAAACCCTGACATTCTCTCATTAGATAAATGCATATATCAGATACAGACCTGAAATCAATGCTTAATGCTGATGCTATAGGCTGTACTTAGAACTCTTGTAGTTATCACTGACAGAAGTGTATATATTTATGTTGTAAAATAGCCTTTTGTATTCAGGACCTCATGCTTGCTTATTTGATTTGGCTATCCCTCTACCACTTGAGACATGCCTTTAGCTCAACTCTGCTGGTTATTTTGGGGTTGAATCTTGCAGATGTTTTGCCTGGACTACCTTCAAACTATGATTGATTCTCAGACCTCAGTCTTTCAGTAGCTATAATTATAGATGTGAGCTATCAGCACTCAGTTTTAAAAGGGCTTTGTTATCTCAGTTTAGTATATATATATATATATATATATATATATATATATATATATATTTTTTTTTTTTTTTGCCAGTCCTGGGCTTTGAACTCAGGGCCTGAACACTGTCCTTGGCTTTCTGAAGGCTAGAGCTCTACCACTGGAGCCACAGCACCATTTCCAGCTTTTTTCTATACATGTGGTACTGAGGAATCAAACCCAGGTCTTTGTGCATACTAGGCAAGCACTGTTACAACTAGGCTGAGCTCCCAGCCCCACTTTTTGAATGATATAAAGTATCAAGAAGAAAGAAAGTGAATGTATGTTTTGGGGTTCTGAGTTAAAACCCTAGGAACACACACACACACACACACACACACACACACACACAGCTCAAAAAAAGTTTAATTCAAAATCTAAAAGATTTGAGGAAAAAAACCCCAGCAAACTTGTTTGCATTGTGAATGGCTTTTTATAAGCTTGTTGTTTGTTGTGTTACAGGTATAACATCACCAGCAGAAATTCCTACAGGTACTATTTTGGGCCTGACAGTGGGGGATCCTCGAATAAATTTGCCTCAAAAGTGGTCCAAAGCTTTGTCCAGTCCAGAAAAATGTCAAGGTAAAGTGTCTGTAACACCCATGGGTTTTCTTCCCATGCTAAGTACTACAGACCTCTCTACTACTTCTGCAGTAACTTCCTCTGAAAAACCAGGGGAGGGATCTTAGTGTACCCTTCATGGGGTGATTGCGGTCTAAGGGCTTGGTGTGAAGGGGCATCTTTTAGTTGTGAGCCATGTAGCCGGAGTCTTAAGTCTATGTTTATTTTTTCTGAGTTCTCTTTTTAGTATGTAGTAGAGCCTGTCTGTCTGCATACTGGATTCTTGCAAATGCCTAGTGTTTCAGAATTTTAATTGTGAGGAAGGGATTTGCACCCGCAGCTGGTCTTGTGCTCAATGGAAGCCTCTGTCTGACCATACAGATGATCCAGGTTCGAATCCTGGCAAGGCCATCCCAGGTGCTGAAGTATTGCATGTCTAGTTTTTGGCTGAGTGGAGAGTCCTGAGAAAGGGGTTTGGTTTTGGAGGGATAAAGGGTAGGGGAATTTTTAGTCTGATTTGAGAGTTGTAGTAGTTGTGATAATGTTTCGTTGTAGTTATTGTTACTGAGGCACATCAATTGGAAGCATAATTAAAATTAGCTTGGACATTTTAGAAGAAAAAAATACAGGTACATGACATAATTTCATAACTTAAAAAAACCCCTAGATACAGTTAGATAGTTTATTTTGGGGATAATAAACTGTCAGAACTTCACATGGAAGGCAATGAATAAAAGGACTTTGATTAGTTAATAGTGCAGCCTAAGTCTTTGATCAAACTGTTGCTGCCTCTTTATTTGCTACTTTAAAGCAAGTGTGATTTAGTGCAGGCATACATGTTGCATTATGTACTATCCTATTAAATGTAGCTGTTATAATTACCTTAACACCATAATCTACCTCACTTTTCTTGCTATTGCACATCCTTTTTTAAAAAAGGAAATTCTATATTGAATCCTTTTTAAGTCTTTCACCTTAATATGAATCAGTTCAAGACGAGTCTGTCTTGAAACACTTGATTTAATTTCCACTCTAAAAGTTTACCCACTTGTTAGTCATTGTAGTTTTTCATTAAAACATATGTTAAGATAGGCACTGGTGGCTCGTGCCTGTAATCCTAGATACTCAGGAGAGTGAGATCTGAGGATCATGGTTCAAAGGCAGCCAAGGTAGGAAAGTCTGTGAGACTCTTATCTCCAGTTAACCACCAGAAAACCAGAAATGGCACTGTGACTCAAAGTGGTGGAACACTTAACCTTAAGCAAAAAAGCTCAGGAATAGTACAGTGCCTAGACCCCAAGTCCAAGTCTCATGACCAACAAAAAAACAAACAAAAAAACTAGTTTAAGCATTGTGATTTCTTTGACATTATGTCTTATTTGGTATAAGAGATATGTTCAGGGCCTGAGCATTGTCCTCGGGTTTTTCTCAAGGCTAGAACTCTACCACTTGAGCCACAGCTCCACTTCTGGCATTTTTCTATGTGTGTGGTAAAGAGGAATTGAACCTGGGTCTTGGTGCATGCTAGGCAAGCATTCAACCACTAGGCCAAATTCATGGCTCCAAAATTTTTGGTTAGTTGTGGGGCTTGAACTCTGGGGCTGGGTGTTGTCCCTGAGCTCTTCAGCTCAAGGCTAGTACTCTACCACTTGAGCTACAGTGTCACTTCCTGTTTTCTGGTGGTTAATTGGAGATAAGAGTCTTACAGATTTGGGGGCTGGGAGTTTGGCCTAGTGGTTGAGTGCTTGCCTAGCATGCACAAAGACCCCGGTTCGATTCCTTGGTACCACATACATAGAAAAAAGCCAGAAGTGGTGCTGAGGCTCAAATGGTAGAGCTCTAGCCTTGAGAAAGTCCAAGGACAGTGCTCAGGCCCTGAGCTCAGCCCAGGACTGGCCAAAAAAAAAAAAAAAAAGTCTTACAGATTTTTGTGCCTGAGCTGGCTTTGAACTGTGATCCTCACATTTCAGCCTCCTGAGTAGCTAGGATTACAGCTGTGAGCCACCAGTGCCCGGCTGCAGAGATTTTAATACAGAAGATACCTGAAGAACTTGAAGCAATAATATATTCTGGGATGCTCTGAATAAGTTTACTCAATCACTTAGTGCTCAAGTTGGAATTAATTATTAATAATGTATTTGTAAATCTTTTCAACTTCACTAGCACAACATTTTACTATGTAAATAACAGGTTTTCTAAGTATGATTTACAAATTCAAGTCAGGTTGGGGGCATAGCTTGATGATAGTGTGCTTGCCTAGAATGCATGGACCTTGAGTTTGAGTCCCAGCATTCCCCAAAACAAAACAAACCAAAAACCTCCAAAGTAGATCTGTACTGTACTATCTGCCGCTCTCTACTTGCTGCCCTTAGCACATTCTGATATGTTTTGGTTTGATTATTTCAGTTAGTCCTTATCTGCAGGAGAGGAATTTGCTGTATTAGTGAGCATGAGGGCCACCAGGGGAGCTCAGAGGTTGTAAACATCTTAGCATGTGTGAGTTGAATCCCTAGCACCAGAAAAAAGCCCAGGATTGGGGGTGGGGCAGGGGGAGAAAAAGTGAGAGTAAGAAAAAGGAAAGTACAGAATTTATACTCTGTAGGCTTATTTTCTTTCATCTTTGTCTTTTAAATACTCCAGCTATATGACTTTGCCATGCTACCTAAGCATGAGGACTCCAGTCACCTTTTGAGAGATCATTTCACCCTTTTTATAGCTCTTATAGGCTCTTTTAGAGTATAGAGCTACAGTTGCTTTTCACTAATGGCCATTTACCCATAATTCCTTTTTTTTCTGCTCTTGGGTAGAAAAAACTATACTAGAGTTATCTGATCTGCATATTTATAAAATAGAATGACTTTGAAAAGTACATATTTTTCTTTCCTGCCAAATCTCTGCAACCCCTGATCTCACTGTTTTCTTATTTTGCCTTTCCCAGAATGTCACATAGTTGGAATCATACAGTACCCAGCCTTTTCATTTTGGCTTCTTTTTCAGATTCATTTAAGGTTCTTCTGTGGCTTTTCACACAGTGATAGCTCTTTTAGTACTCAGTAGCAATAGTATGTATTCCATCATTTAGAACATTTGAAGATAAGTGTAAGATCTGTCGAAAGGAAACCCCACACAGTTCAGGAGAAGAGGGTTTATTGTGTGAGGAAAGAGCAGGTTCCTGCCACCCAAGATGGAGTCAGGCGAGCAAGAGAGTTTATGGCGGGAAGTGAGAGATTATATAGGGGGAGGGGTATAGCCACAGCAGAAGTGGATGTGTTCTCAGAGGATGGGGAAATACCTCAGACTGTGGGACCTCCCACTGCCCCCAGACATGCCAGTTGCCAGGGTTACAGGTGCTGGGCGGGGATTTCCAGGGTGTAGGGGGAGAGAGCCAAGGGGAAAAGTCATTTCTTCCAGGCGGACCTAACAATAAGATTGTGCTTTTTCCCCTTTCCTTGTACCTTTATACCCTGAGTATAGTTATGTCTTGTCTGCAACTCAGGCCAAACAAAATCCATTTCTGTTTTTTTTTTTTTTAATTTTGGGCCAGTCTTGGGGCTTGAACTCAGGGCCTGAGCACTGTCCTTGGGATTTGTCAGGGCTAGAGCTCTACCACTTGAGCCACAGCACCACTTCTGGCTTTTTCTGAGTATGTGGTACCAAGGAATTGAACCCCAGTCTTCTTGCTTGCTAGGCAAGCATTCTTTTTTTGTTGTTGTAATTAATAGAAGGGTTACATGATATTTGCCAGATAGATGGTGCGTTAATTCCCATACATTGATACCCTTTCACATGTCTTGGTCCCCATTTCCCTCCCTCCTACCCCCACCCCTCATCTTGTTTTCTCCCCTTCCCTATCCAATTTCAAATAACCAAATCCAAATATATCCGATATATCAGGTAGCAAAGTGAGATACTGTAACAATATGAGATAACCAAGGGACAGCAAAAGAGATGAGAGAAAACATAGTACCTTAAGAACAACAATCATTCATTATATGGCTTATGTTTCTATATCCTAGAGATCCTTTCATTTAGCGTCCTACTATATGGCCTTTTGTATCAAGGTTTTGCTCTATTGCAAATCTCTGTTAGGAGAACCCAAGATTTCTACTGATATGACAAATGAGGGAAACCATTGAGCCTAAGTTCCTTTGAGTCTGGCTTACTTCACTTAATATGATCTTTTCTAAGTCTTTCCATTTCCTAACAAATGGGGCAATGTCATTCTTTCTGACAGCAGCATAGAATTCCATTGTGTATAAATACCACATCTTGTTGATCCACTCATCAACTGAGGGACATCTAGGTTGGTTCCATATCTTTGCTATGGTAAATAGTGCTGCAATGAACATTGTTGTGCTGGTGGATTTAGTATGTCCTTGTTTCTGGATGATTGGGTAAATGCCAAGTAGTGGAATTGCTGGGTCATAGAGGAGCTCTATGTTTAGTCTTTTGAGGAACTGCCATACTGCTTTCCATAGTGGTTGAACGAGTTTGCACTCCCACCAACAGTGTAGTAGTGAACCCTCCTGGCCACATCCCCTCCAGAATCAGTTGTTATTAGTTTTCTTGATCCTGGCCATTCTAACTGGAGTGAAGTGGAATCTTAGAGTTGTTTTGATTTGCATTTCTTTTATGACCAGAGATGTTGAGCATTTCTTCATGTGTCTATAGGCCATTTTTGTTTCTTTTTCAGAGAAGACTCTCTTTAAGTCTTTGGCCCATCTTTTAATGGGATGGTTGTTACTTTGGAGATTAGTTTTGGATTGATTCAATTTTTTGAGCTGTTGACATATTTTAGATATGAGGCCTTTGTCTGTTGTATGGTTGGTGAAGATCTCCCACTCTGTAGGCTTCCTAATTAGTTTACTAGCTATGTCCTTTCCCATACAAAAGCTGTGCAGTTTAATGCAATCCCACGTATCCAGCCTTTCTCTGATTTGTTGTGATTCTTGGACCTGTACCAAGGAGGTCTAGTGTATCTCCTATTCCTTCTTGTAAAGTTTTCAGAGTGTCGGCTTTTACCTCCAGGTCTTTGATCCATTTGGAGTTAATTCTAATACAGGGTGACAAAGAAGGATCCAGCTTTAGTTCTATTCCATTGGTCTATAGGCCTGTTCTTGTGCCAGTACTAAGCTGTTTTGATAATTATAGCTCTGTAATAGAGTCTAAAGTTTGGTATTGAAATTCCTCCTGTGCTGTTCTTTCTGCTAAGAAGTGTTTTTACTATAAGGGGTCTTTTATTATTCCATATGGAATTTTGGATTGCTTCTTCTATTTCTTTAAAGAATGACATTGGGATATTGATGGGTATTGCATTGAATTTATAGATAGCCCTTGGCAAGATTGTCATTTTCACGATGTTGATTCTTCCAATCCAGGAGCATGGGAGGTTTTTCCATTTCCTCAGTTCTGCTTTAATTTCCTTTTTCAGCGTTTTAAAGTTTTCATCAAAAAGGTCCTTTACATTCTTAGTTAAGGTAATTCCTAGGTACTTTATTTTCTTTGAGGCTATTGCAAAAGGAGTTGCTTTCCTGATTGTTTAGGCAAGCACTCTTTACCTATAAGCCAAACTCCCAGTTCTACAATACCTGATTTCTATCCCTCTAATTTGTGACAGGGCGCTGCAGGAAAGCATTCTGGGTAAAACAGAATTGGTAGGAATGGAGATTATTTTTCCTAGACACTCAGAACCTTTGAAGCACATAGCTTTGATACTGGAGACCCTATGGATTAATGTCTTTTCGAGGAAGAGCAGTGTACTGAAGCACTTGCTGTTTATGGACCACTTTCTTCTCAAATCTCTTCACTGATTTAATTTTCTCCACCTTTTTTTAAAAATTGAAATCTGTCACACTGTGGTCTTGTCACTTCCAACTTATTACTATTTTTTCCAGCCATCACATCCATCCAGGTATGTGCTTTCGAGTAACATTTCTGTGTTGGCATTATGGAATAATAGCCAAAACTTATGACTTGCTTTTTTTTTAATTCTTCAGTTTGACAAAATTAAATTTTGAAGATTTTCCCCCCTAGTGATTTAATGAGTGTATTCAGGAAGTGTTTTATATTATTAATATTTAAACATAGATGTTTTCACTGAAGGTGATCCTTCTCCCTTTTTTAGTAGCACACTTTTAGTGTGGTCTAGCTTGTTCAAAAGGGTGAAATAGTAGGTTTCACAGAGAATCATTATGAAGGAATGGAGACATGTTTACAGCAAAGAATAACTTTTTTAGTGAAATAGGTCATTAGAGATGAGTTAAGGGGCTGAACAAGATGATTATGTTAAAAGTGGAGTTAGGCAGTTATTTAGAACAACTTAATATTGAAAAATTCACATCTTACACAGGAAAAGTAACAAAGGAAAAAAAAATTAACAGCCTTTGCTATTCCATGGACTGTTAGAGGAACTATAAGAATAACCTAATTACATACTTCCCCCAACCCCCAGATCGTGGGGCTTGGACTCTGGGCCTGGGCGTTGTCCCTGAGCTTTTCAGCTCAAGGCTACTTCCCTGCCCCTTGAGTCGCAGCATCACTTCCAGTTTTCTAGTGGTTAATTGGAGATAAGAGTCTCACAGACTTTAGTGCCCAGGCTGGATCCTCAGATCTCAGCCTCCTGAGCCACCGTGCCTGGCCTTAATTAGTTTTTTTTTTTTTTTTTGTCAAGTAAATCCTTCTGGTTAGATCTATATCTATATAATTTTTAAAATTTTGTTATGAAAGGTCTACTATAGCTTTGGCAATGGGTATACTTGATGTAAGGATGTGGTTTGAAGGCTGTTTCTTTTTCCTCTTAGATAATGAGAAGGTTAGACAGCTGCTTCTGGAGGGTGTGCCTGTGGAATGTGCACATAGCTTTATCTGGAACCAAGATATCTGTAAGAGTGCCACAGAGAATAAAATCTCAGATCAGGTAACTAGTAGTGTAAGGATTACTGCTAAAATCATGACTGCCTGGTGAAAGTCATCATTCTAGAGATGCTAAAAATGAGTTTATACTTTTCAAAATGCCATCGACTTTATTCACAAGCAGCTTATTGATTCTTTTTTTCTTTTTTTCCTGTGTATGTGGTACAGAGGAATTGAACCTGGGTCTTCGTACATGCTAGGCAAGCAAGCACTCTACCACTGGGCCAAGCTCCCGGCCTGGCTTATTGATTCTTTACCTATCTATACTGTGGTTTTGCTTTGTTTTTAGGGAGGAGATATTTCTAGAAAAAAATACAAAGTGATAAAGTGATAATCTCATGACTGAAATGTTTTTCTTTCTAATATTTCCCTTAAGTTTTCTTTCTTTCTTTCTTTTTCTTTCTTTCTTTCTTTCTTTCTTTCTTTCTTTCTTTCTTTCTTTCTTTCTTTCTTTCTTTCTTTCTTTTTTTTTGTGCTGGTTCTAAGACTTAAATTCAGAACCTGGGCACTGTCTCTGAGTCTTATTGCTCAAGATCAGTGCTCTACCACTTGAGCCACAGCTCCACTTTTATTGTTGTTTTTGTTTTTGTTTTGGTTGGGTCATGGGGCTTGAATTTGGACTGTCCCTGAGCTCTTCAGCTCTAGGCTACCGCCCTACCCTTGAGCCAAGCCCCACTTCTGTTTTCTACAGGTTATTTGGAGATAAGAGTCTCAGGTCCTTTTGTGCCTGGGCTGGCTTTGAACCTTGGTCCTCAGCCTCCTGAGTAGCTAGAATTGCAGGTGTGAGCCATCACCATGCCCGATTACTTCTGTTTTTTTTTTTTTTTTTTTTCTTTGTAATAGTAGTTAATTGGAGATTAAAGTCTCACAAACTTTCCTGTTGGGGCCAGTTTGAATTGTGATCATCTTGGCCTCCCGAGTACCTGGGATTATAGGAATGAGCCACCAGTGTGTGTCTATTCTGGATTTTTTGTTTTGTTTTGAATTTAAATTTCACAATGATTGAGCTTCCCTGATCCCAGCATTGTGGCACTGTCCTAGATCCTGGGACAGGCAAATAGGATATGGTTAAGTACAAGGTCCTGAGGAAGCCTAAGGAAGGAAGACTGCCCAGACTTAGGAGGCTGAGACTGACTTCCTAGCTGGAGGAGCTGGTATTTGAGCTTGCTCTCAGGTGAGAGTCAGGACTTTTAATTTAAAAAAAAAAAAAAAAAGAAAAGCAACTTTAGACTTCTTTGTTTTTGTTTTTTGTTTTTTTAATGTTAATGTTAATATAACCATGTGCCTGTCTTATAGCTGGGGCTGACAGATGCATGTCACATTGTGTATCACAATGTTGTTGAGATAAGAATCTTATTCAGTTGTTTTGTATAGGCTGGCCTTGAACAGATCCTTCTGTGTACCATGGATTACATGTTCAAACTACTATACCTAGTTCACAATAATAAATCTTTTTTTTTTTTGGTTGGTCCTGGGGCTTGAACTCTGGGCCTGGATGCTGTCCCCAAGCTCTTCACCTCAAGGCTAGAGCTCTATAAGTTGAGCCACAGCCCTACTTCTGGTTTTTTGGTGGGTAACTGGAGATAATGAGTCTCATGGACTTTCTTGCCTGGGCTGGCTTTGAACTGTGATCCTCAGATCTTAGCTTCCTGAGTAGCTAGGATTATAGACACGAGCTACCGTCATCCAGCTAAAAATAAATCTTAATTAAAAATAAAGTGACAGGAAAAGAGTAGAGTATCATTTTATAACTTTGAGTCTGTTATATGCTAGCCCAAATTTAGCAAACTGAAGAGAATTGGACATTTTTTTTTTACTAAAATTCTTATGCAGAGAATTTTTTTTCAATCTACAGAAGGAATACTCTACTTAAAAAGTCTTTTTTTTTTTTTTTTTTTTTTTTTTTTTTTTTTTTTTTGCAGTGCAGAGTTTGAATTCAGGGCCTTCTGCTTGCTTATTTGGCAGGTACTTTACTTCTTAGCTTATACTCACAGCCTAAGAATAGTTAGCTTTTTAAAGCTACCTATGAATAGACCCAATAGGATCTCCTAGAGTACTGGGATTATTTGTCTTGAATTATTTTCTTCCACTTTAGGATTTAAACCGGATGAGAAGTGAATTGCTGGTACCTGGGTCACAGCTCGTTTTAGGTCCCCAGGAATCCAAGATCCCTATACTTTTGATTCATCAGCCAGGAAAAGTGACTGGTGAAGACCGACTGGGCTGGGGAAGTGGCTGGGATATCCTGCTTCCGAAAGGCTGGGGCATGGCATTCTGGATCCCATTTGTAAGTTCCTTTTTTAATTTCAACTAAGAGTTGCAGTGTTAAAAGCACTTTGTGTGTGTGTGTGTGTGTGTGTGTGTGTGTGTGTGTGTGTGTGTGTGTGCACGTGCGTGCACTCGTGCACGCGTGTCAGTCCTGTGGTTTGAACTCAGGGCCTGGACACTGTACCTAAACACTTTTTGCTCTACCACTTGAGCCACAGCTCCACTTACGGCTTTTTCTCTGTGTAGGGTACTGAGGAATCCAACCCAGGCCTTCATGGTTTTTTTTTGTTTTTTGCCAGTCCTGGGCTTGAGTGCAGGGCCTGAGCACTGTCCTTGGACTTTCTCAAGGCTAGAGCTCTACCACTTGAGCCTCAGCACCACTTCCAGCTTTTTTCTATGTATGTGGTACCGAGGAATCAAACCCGGGTCTTCACGCATGCAAGGCAAGCACTCTACCACTAGGCCAAACTCCTGGCCCCAGAGGCCTTCATGTTTTGTAGGCAAGTGCTCTACCACTAAGCCAAGTTCTCAGCCTAAAAATACATTCTTATAGAAACAAATGCTAATAATGTTTCAGATGTTATGTATAATTTATACATGGAATGGTATATTCCTGCCCTTGAGAGTAGAATTCTGAGCTGGTTGCAGTGGCTCACACCTGTAATCCTAGTTACTCAGGAGGCTGAGATCTGAGGATCACAGTTCAAAGCTAGCCCAGGCACTACAAAGCCATAAAATTTTTATGTCCAATTAATCACTAGAAAACACGAAGTGGGGTTGTGACTCAAGGGTAGGACAATACAATAGCCTTGAGCTGGAGCACTCTGGGAGAACACCTAGGCCCTGGGGTAGGGCTGTAGCCTTGAGGTGAAGAGCCCAGGGACAGGGCCCAGGGCCAGAGTTCAAACACCCCCCACCAAAAAAAAAAAAAAAAAGAATCCTAAATACAGGATACTGCATATTTGTCTCTAGAGCCAGATTCTTAGTAATAAGCCTATACTAAGGTATTTTGAAAATTTGAGTTTTTCCCCCTGGGTATTTTATTTTAGTTTATTTTTTGGTGGGTTTTGGGGCTTGAACTCTGAGCCTGGGTACTGTCCCTGAGGTTTCGTACTGAAGGTTAGCACTCTACCACCTGAGCCATAGCTTTACTTCTGGCTTTTTGGTGGTTAATTAGAGGTAAGAGTCTCACAGACTTTTCCTGCCTGGGCTGGCTTCAAACTACAATCCTCAGATCTCAGTTTCCTAGCAAGAGTACAGGCATGATCTACTGGCATCCAGCAAGAAATTTGTTATACTTTTAAAGCAGCCTTTATATATGTATAGAATTTACTTCTTTGCCTTTCAAATGTTAGTGCTAACTATAACCATATGATATGTCTGTTTATTAATTGCACCTAAATTTTTTTTTTTTTTTTTGCCAGTCCTGGGCTTGAGCTCAGGGCCTGAGCACTGTCCTTGGACTTTCTCAAGGCTAGAGCTCTACCACTTGAGCCTCAGCACCACTTCCGGCTTTTTTCTATGTATGTGGTACCGAGGAATCGAACCCGGGTCTTCATGCATGCTAGGCAAGCACTTTAACCACTAGGCCAAACTCCTGGCCCCTGCACCTAAAATTTTTATTGAAACCTTACATATAGTTTTCTAGTTAGTTTAAATACTACTTTAATGCTAATATTGTAAAAGACATTTTAGGCTATTAGATTCATACAGGTGATAAATTTTTTAGCAGTTATGCTTAGTGTGAGGGACATTCAGTTAATCATGTAGTTAATTATGGTTTTGTTTTTTTTTTTTTTTTGCTAGTCTTGGGGTTTGAACTCAGGGCCTGGGCACTGTCCTTGGACAAATTTTGCTTAAGGCTAGTGCTCTGACACTTGAGCCACAGTGTCAATTCCAGCTTTTTCTGTGTATGTGGTACAGAGGAATTGAACTCAGGGGTTTGTGCATGCTAGGTGAGCACTCTATCACTAGGCTATGCTCCCAGCCTCCAAATTTTAATTTTTTTTTTTTTTGGCCAGTCCTGCCTTAAGCTCAGGGTCTGAGCACTGTCCTTGGACTTTCTCAAGGCTTGAGCTCTACCACTTGAGCCTCAGCACCACTTCCAGCTTTTTTTCTATGTATGTGGTACCGAGGAATCTAACCCGGGTCTTCATGAATGCTAGGCAAGCACTCTACCACTAGTCCAAACTCTAAGTCCCTCAAATTTTAATTTTTTTATGCAATGTTTCAAGCAGATGATATTGATATAATGAATGCCTCTGTGCCTTTCAGTATTCTGGTACCTCTTTCCAGTGTCATCTTCTGCCTCCATTCTAAACAATCACCAAAGTGCATATTTTTATAACTTTATTGAATGTTCATACCCCATAGTACATTGGGCTTGGGACATCTTTTTCTGTATTTTGGTTTTGTGTCAGTTCTTCAGTTTGAACTCAGGGCCTGGATTCTGTCCCTGGGCTGTTTTGCTCAAGTGTTCTCTACCACCTGAGCCACCACTCTACTTCTGACTTTTCGTTGGTTAATTGGAAATAAGAGTCTCATGGACTTTCTTGCCTGGACTGGTTTCAAACCATGATCCTCAGAACATGGCCTTCTGTGTAGCTAGGATTACAGGTAGGAGCCACTGGCACCCAGCTAGACATCTTCTTCAAACTATAGACTTCACTGTATGCAAGCAACTCATTTGGTAAACTCTTGATTGTTGTAGCTCTGTTTCATTCATTTTTACTACTGTATGATAATTATGTATATTCATATGCATATAATTATGTATATTCACATTCATACATGTATAACCATACATATTCATAATGTATATAACCATTCATATTTATATGTGTATAACCATATATACACACATAGATAGTATAGTGTATACAATAGTTCCAGTGTCCCTTTGTATTTATTCATTCTCTTTTGAGGAGCGTTTTGATTGGTTCCCATTTTTCCCATAGAAACAATTAAGCTGATACTTGTAAGCTGGTAAACTGACACTTAGGAACTTTGGACAATTCTTTCAGATCTCTGGAGGTGCCAGAGTTGGAGGGTTGAAAGAGGCGATGGTGCATTCACAGTACAAAAGGTTGCCTAGCATCCCTGGAGATTTTCCGGACTGCCCTGCTGGAGTTCTGTTTGCTGAAGAGCAAGCCAAGAATTTTCTTGAAAAGTATAAACGGTAAGGAATTGCTTTCTTTCCCTAGTGATGTCTTAGGGGGTGAGAAGAGGTGCCAGTTCACACAGACTGGCAGTGTGGGAGTGTCTGGGGGGCTCAGTGTAGAATGTGGCACTTTCATGGGCTTTTCCTTGAGTTCTCCATTACCAGGAAGTTCCTGAAAACATGTTACCCAGGCAAGAGATTATTTGATATTTGGCTTGTTTAGGCATGTCCAGGCTTTAGCAATTTCTCTTGTTTTTTTGCTGACTTTGTAGTGGGCTGAGTGCTTGAGCATCAGACATGCGTTCCAGAAACTTAGATATTCACTTCTGACCCTGCCCCCATCTCATGGAAACCCTGCTTTTTATAACTTATCTAAGTAGTGCATATTTATAAATGTAGGCTGGCCACTAGTAACTCATGCCTGTAATCCTAGCTACTCAGGAGGCTAAAATCTAAGGATTCTTGCCTCCAACTAACCACAAAAAGACACTAGTGGAGCTGTAGTTAAGTGCTAAAGCATTATTAGCCTTGAGCACAAAACCTCAGGGACAGCACCCAGACCTAGAGTTCAAGCCCCAGGAGTGGCCAAAAAAGTAGTGAAACTCTAGTAATAGGTAAAATGCTTTCTAAACTGGTATAATCCTGCCAGCAGCAAGATAAACACTCTATTTGTATTTTAGCTTCTATGCACCTGATAGTTTTCTTTTTGTCTTTCATTGGAGAGGGAAGAGTGAGGGCCCTGTCTCTTACTATGTGAATGTTAGGAACTTCTCCTACATGGAAGCAGAGATACTATTGTGGCATCTGCAGTGTCCAGCCAGTGCTGTGTGCGGTAGGCATTGTTGTCTGATGAACCAGTTATACCTTAACTGTGGGCTCCACAAAGGCTGAACTGTGTCTTTTCGTTGGCTACTGAAACCAGAGAGGCACAGTGTCTGTCTTCCCAACTGTTAGTCGATGATGCATTCCTGAGTTATGAATTTGCTACCTTTTTCTTTTGAAGCAGGGTTTGCTCTGTAGCCCAGGCTGGCCCCAGACTTTTCATGCTTTGCCTCAGCCACCTCAGTGCTGGGATTTCAGGTAGCAACTCAGGGCTTAGGTTCTGTTCTTGAGCTTTTTTTTTTTTGCTTAAGGCAAAAAAGATAGTGCTTTACCTCTTGAGCCATGGCTCAGCTTGAGGCTTTTTGGTGGTTAATTAGAGGTAAAGGGTCTCATGAACTTTCTACTGGGCTAGCTTCAAACCATGATTCTTAGATCTCAGCCTGCTGAGGAATGAGCCACTGCTGCCTAGCAGCATATATATAATGCATATATAGTTGCTATAGTTACAAGGTTTTTTTTTAATATAAGGATTGCACTACATGAATTAATTTGTAACCTGCCCTTTTCATTTAGCAATTTCATTGAAGCTAATTCCCCACATCAATAAATACAGAACTGCATGTTAGCAAATATTTTTGGTCCAGAGCCAGATGCTAAACAGTTTAGGTTTTGTGGACTGTTTGGTTTCTGTGACAACTCATCCCTCCATTCTGGCATGGAGGCAGCCACTGACGACATAAATAAATGAATATAGCTGTGTTCCAAACACTGTATTTATAGATACTCAGATTTGCGTTTCATAAAATTTTCATGTGTCACGAAGTATTATTCTTATGCCTTTTTTCAACCATTTAAAAGTATAGAAATCATTCTTAGCTTACAAGTTGTACTGAAATAGAACATGGGTCAGATTTGTCCTGTGAGTCATAGCTTGCAAGCTCCCAAATAGAACTTCAAGTGATTCCTTGGGATTTGCAGGGCAGAATTGTATCAGTGATTGTCTGGGTTATTTCTGATTTCTTGCTGTGTGACGCTCTGACCATCTCCTGTAAACATCTTTGAATGCTTGTCAGACTTACTCATCCCTTTATCATTATTTTATTTAGAAACTATTCTAGCCTCTGGGACTATAGCAGGGACAAGACCCACTGAGTCTGTATTCTTGATGGAGTCATGTTTGCAAGCTGGTATGGGGCTGTAGGATCAAGTAGGGAGGCTGAAGTTCAAGAGCAAAGGCCTTGAGCAGGGAAGAGGGAATGAGGTGCAGTGCCTAAGTGAAGGGGCGGTATCTGATAGATGTGGGGCCAATTCTTCTATTTTAATAAGGCTGGAAGAGGCCCCTGAAGTTTGATACAGATGGAGGCAGATGTGACTCGTGGGTAGATGGGAAGGCACTCTGATTTTATCTTCTCAATTAACAAAGTAGTGAGGTTACAAGCTATTTGCAAGAAGGGGAAAGGAGTTTTTTTTTTTTTTTTTTTTTTACTTTTTCCTTTTTGGTTATTGTTTTTTTTGTTGTTGTTGTAGTACTGGAGTTTGAACTCAGAGCTTTGTACTTGCTGTGCATGTGTTTTACACTTGAGTCACGTCTCAGTCTCCTGTGCTTATTTTGTTGTTATTTGAATAGGGACTCACTTTTTTGCCCAGGCCAGACTGGATTTCGATCCTCCCCCTTTTTATGCTTCCCACTTTGCTGGGATGACGTGTGCACCACTATGCCAAATTTTTTATTGTTTGAGATGAGGTCTTATGGACTTTTTGGCTAGTCTAACCTTGAACTCCAAGCCTCTCAAGTATCTGGTATTATAGGTGTCAGTCACTATATCTAGCTGGGCTGTCAGATTTGAGGAGAGACAAATGGTGAACTATTTTGAACTCCAGGTCTTGCTATGCAGAAGCTCTACCACTTGAGCCATGTCTGCAGTGTAAATGCTTTTCCTAGTTTTAAAGAGTCTTGCTGTTTGCCTAGGGCCAGCCTGGATTATGATCCAGATTCTCCCATTTACATTTTCTGAGTAGCTGGGATGACAAGTACATGCTACCTTGCACAGTTCTTGATGGGTGGGCGAGGTGGGGGGGGAGTACACTAACTTTTTATCCAAGCTAGCTTCAAACATGCTCTTCTTAATTTCTGCCTCCCAAGTAGCTGGGATTATAGGCATGAGTCACTGCACCCAGCTGAGGTATTTCTGGTTTTAAGAAAGGGTTATGTACTTGAAGGCTCTTTCTGTACAGTTGCTGTGCACTGCATTTAGGATTCAGTTCTTAGGACACCATGTCTCCCTTGCTCTCACCACCCTGAGCCCTTATCAGTCTTTCAACATAAATCAGGTGATAGGTGAAAAAAATCATCTTATTGGATTAAATATATCCTGTTAGCTAGTAGCTTTTATTTGTTTTTATTTGTGCTTCTCTGTTGCTTTTTCATTGGGCATGTATCTGCGTGTGTATTGGGGCTGGGGTTGGAAATAGGGCTTTCTATATGCTAGACAGTGTTCTACCACTGAGCTATATTCATAGTACTGCTTTTTTGATTTTTTTTTTTTTTTTACCAGAACTTAAACTTAGGGCCTCATGCTTTTTCTTGGCTCTTTCTCTCAAAACTGGTCCTCCTTCACTTCAGCCACAATTCCATTTCCAGTTTTTTGCTTGTTAATTGGAGACAAGAACTTTAAGGACTTTTCTACTGTAGATGTCTTTAAACCTTACTTCTCAGATTTCAGCTTGCTGAGTAGTTAGGATTATAGGTATGAGCCACTGGTGCCCATTCGCTTTATTTTTTGTATTTTTTTTTTTGTCAGTTATGGGGCTTGAACTTAGAGCCTGGATGTTATCCCTGAGCTTGCTAGTGTTCTACCACTTTGAGCCACAGCTCAGCTTCCAGTTTTCTGGTGATTAATTGGAGATAAGAGTTTCACAGATTTAGTCAACATGGTGGCTATTCAGGATGCGATATCTAGGTTCAAAGCCAGCCAGGGCACAAAAGGACCTGAGACTCTTATCTCCAATTAACCTCTAGAAAATGGGGAAGTGGGGCTTGGCTCAAGGGTAGGGCGGTAGCCTTAAGCTGAAGAGCTCAGGGACAATGCCCATGCCCAAGGGTAGGGTGGTAACCTTGGACTAAAGAGCTCCGTAGTTTCACAGATGTTCCTACCCAGAGTGGTTTTGAACCTCAATTTTCAGATCTCAGTCTCTTGAGTAGCTAGGATTATAGGTGTGAGCTACCAATGCCTGGATGCCTTATTGATTTTTTTTTTTTTAAAGACCAAAGGAAACACAACTTTGGATAGTGCAGGTACCTATTGTTCTTTATTTATGCATTTCTTGGAAAGCCTTTTTATGTGTTTATTGGTTAACTGTTTATTAGTGGCCATAATTATTTTAATTGCCCTTTCTTCTGTTTAAGATTGATTCTCTTCTTTGTTTTTCATTAGACGCCCTCCTGCCAAACGTGCCAATTATGTTAAGCTTGGCACACTGACACCTTTCCACTGTCCTTGGGAGCAGTTGACTCTGGATTGGGAGTCCAAAGTCCAGGCCCAAGACTCATCTACTGTAGCTCTCAGTGGTGAGGGGGGTGATGCAAGAATACACAGGGTGCCTCTTGCTGCTGTGGCTAAGAAAGCGACTGAGAAAGCTCTGCAGTTCTCTGAGGAAGCAGGCTCATCCACAAGTGACCCCAGGGAGCCAGAGGTCATGGAAACTGAGTGTCAGGACCAGGAAATTGGAATGAAGGTTACAGAGCAGAGTCCTGGTGAGAACCACACTGCTGCCACCAATAGTCAACTCTGTGTGCTCAGGTAAGTATAGGCAGCTTCTGGATATATTCTGCATTGTTTTTATTTTTATTTGTTTATTTTTTTTTTCCAGTGCTGGGGCTTGAACTCAGGGCCTGGGCACTGACCTTGGACACTTTTTGCTCAAGGCTAGCTAGCATTCTGCCACTTGAGCCACAGCACCACTTCTGGCTTTTTCTGTGTATGTGGTTCCGGGGAATTGAACCCAGGACTTTGTGCATGCTATGTCATGCTCCCAGTCCCTGCATTGCTTATTTTTACATTGACCAGCTCATAGGATATGAAAGTTTTATTTTATGATTATGGTTATGATTATTTTTGCAGTGCTATATTCTAACCAGTGCCGTATTCATGTTCTGCAAGCACTCTGTCACTGAATTACACTCCATATCCTGCCTTCGATTTTTTTTTTTTTTTTTTTCTGTTTTAGTCATGGGCCTTGAACTCAGGCCATGGGCACTGTACCTGACTGTTTTTTGCTCAACAATAATGCTCTCCCACATTAAACCATAGATCATGGACTTTCTTGCCTGGGCTGGCTTTGAACCTTGATTCTCAGATCTCAGCCTCCTGAGTAGCTAAGCTTACAGAGTGTGAACTACCAGTGCTTGGTTGTCTTCGACTTCTACTTCCCCTTTCTCCCTTTCCTCCCCTTCCTCCCCTTCCTCTCCTCTCCTTCCTCTCGTTCCTCCCTTTCCTCCTCCTCCTCCTCCTCCTCCTCCTCCTCCTCCTCCTCCTTTACCTCCTCCTCCTCGTTCTTCTGGAGGGCTTGACCTTTGGGCCTGGGCATTGTCGTTGAGTTCTTAAGCTCAAGGCTAGTACTCTACCACTTTGAGCCACACCAAGGTATCAAACCTAGGGCTTCATGCATGCTAGGCAAGCACTCTACTACTAGGCCAAATTTCCTGGCCCACCTTCAACTTCTTAAACCTTTAATCTTTTAGTTCTAATATGATAGGAAGATATCTAGTATGAGAAGGAAAATATTCTTAAGTTTTTTTTTTTTTGTTTGGTGGGTCATGGGGCTTGAACTCTGGGCCTAGGCACTCTCCCTGAGCTCTTCAGCTCAAGGCTACTGCCCTACCCCTGGAACCACACCACCACTTCCCCTTTTCTAGTGATTAATTGGAGATAAGTCTCATGGTTGTTAGTGCTTGGTCTGGCTTTGAACCACTTGTCAGCACCCTGAGTAGCTACAATTACACGTGTGAGACACTGCGCCCGGCTCTTTTTAGTTTAAAAAAATATATATATGTATGTTGTTTTGGTACTTGCCCACATGTAGTATGAAAAACAGTTAATTGTAGCATTGCTTCAAATTGTACATTTTTCTTCGAATAAACTATGCTAAAATGTGTCTCTGACTTTATATAGGAGTAGAAAATTACTGAAGCAGCTGTCAGCCTGGTGTGGGCCCAGCTCTGAGAGCAGTCGGGCAGCCCAGGGGGCGCCTGGCAGAGGCCAGCAAGAACTGACCAGAGAGGCCTGCCTGTCTATCTTGGACCACTTCCCCAGAGCCCTGGTGTGGGTCCGCCTGTCCCTGCTGCAGAAGGGCAGCCCGGAGCCGCATACTCTCATCTGTGTCCCGGCTGAGGAGGATATACTTCAGCTCGGGCAGGATCGCCGCTACTGTGGGCCGCAGGAGCCCAGACACAGCGACCCGTTCAAGAGCATGATCTCGAAACAGAAGGAAAAGAAGAAAATGGAGAAGAGGCAGGACCGAGGATGCGCTCCTTCTCCTTCCGAGGCCCTGGCCATAGGGGCGCCTGTGCAGGAGGCTGTGACCCTAGGCTTGTGGCCAGGACCCCTCCCAGCTGTGATCTCCCACTGCTCCAGAGCACTCCTCGGCTTTGTCACTCAGGGAGATTTTTCCTTGGCTGTCGGCCATGGAGAAGCCCTGGGCTTTGTGAGTGTGACAGGCTTACTGGATAGTCTGTGCAGCCGGCCGCCAGCCACAAGGGGCCTGGTGCTGCTCAGGTCGCCTGCTTCCCTGCAGTACCGATTTGCGAGAATTGCCATTGAGGTGTGATTGGCTCACTGCTTGTAGCACTGATCAATCCATCTGTGGACAGACAGTAGCCTGTTTGCCAAGTCATAGTGGGAGAGTCTGCCTTCCCTTCTTCTGTTTTAAACTATCATGTGACATTCCTTAGAAACAAGAGTTCAAAAGCATACCTTATGCAAATGATGAAATGTTAGTTCAGTCTGTCACCTCATTTGTTTCTATCTTTCCCTGTCCTTGCTGTGGTAAATTTGTTTGACAGGTGTAGCCAAATGCTTTTGTATTATGATCTCCTTGGTCTTGCTCAAAAGTATCAGAAACTCTGTCTTTTATTGTCCTCCTTTATCTCTTTTGGTTGGGAACAGAGTTGTGGGGTCTCTTTGATGAACCTTATACTTGTGATAAATCACAGTAGCTGTTTAATGACTTGATTGATACTGAAGAGGAAATGGAATTAGGTCCTTTATGGGCCCTGCTTAATTGTGTATGGAAAGCAGCATGTGAACATATTGCATCATAAGGAAAGAAGATGCTCCTTTTCAGGTAGCCCAGAGTGTCAGAATTAAAACAGGGTTTGTGATGTTAGGCACCCTTGACTTTTTTTTGTTGCCCGACGTGTAATCCTAATAATTACTTAAATTGTTTTCTATAAACACTTTCCGTTTTTGTTTCTGACGAGTAGCTCAAAGCCATAAAGGAGCATTTCTCCAGAGATGTTCTGTGAAATGTGTTGCCTAGGAAAAGATTTTCTAGGCCAGGTTGATTTGGATTAATAGGTAAAATTAAGCATTTCTCTATTAAAGGATTTCTGGAAGTTTTCATGTGACAATGTGCATAGTGTGTGTAGGAAGTAGGTCACGATGTGTAGTACTTTGGACATCTTTGTGCTTAATGAGGAGCCCTTTGTGGTTTCAGTATTGGGGATGCATTTGGCAAGGTGGCTCCCTCTGCAAGGTCGTGACTGACCTGACCCTCTCTCCAGCAGAGGCCTGGAGGAGTATGATGGCTGGCACTTCTCTTCAGCCTCTGAGCATCTGTGGCTAACCAAATCAGCTGAAAGAGTATAACCACATGGTGTCTGCAAACAGAATAAATGAAAATGTCACCTGATGTTCACTTGTAGATATTTATTGGACCATTTCTTATTTGTTTTCTAGGCTCTAAGCTACTTCATCTGTGCCTTAGCTGTCTCAATGACAAGTCTGAGCACCTTCTCTCCCTCCAGGGGACAGGGCACATTTGCAGCCCCTCTGCTTGGTGGGGCCCATCAAACAGCATGCAGTGAAAGGATAGACTAGCATCTCCCACAGTGTGTGTCTAGGAGCTCTGGTCCTGAAGGATTGAGGAAGAGCTCTTCTCCACAGTTTCCTGTTGCAGTTTCACACTGAGCATTTACAGCCAAGGCTCAGCATGTCTGCAGGAAACAAGTCTGGTTTTCAGACTCACACTTTTTTTTTTTTTCATAGTTGTCCAGAGAAAACTAGCTTTGTAGAATATACTTGGGGAAACACAGTCTGCTTATGTGCAGTAAAGAATGCATGTCTCTCCTGAGAAAGACTCAGGAGGGCTTTACCTTCATAGTGACTGAATTGCTTAATGTGCTTGTATTGACTGTCAGGTGCTTTTAGGGCGTATGAGGGCCATGTAGCTACTAAGCAAGCAAGCCATGGTCTACTCTTGTTCGGGGCACTTACAGCTACCAAATCAGGAAGTGTAAAAGGCAGTTGTACTTGGACACTGGTGGCTTATGCTTATAATCCTAGGTTCAGATCTGAGGTTTGCAGTTAGAAGTGTACATACGTGTGCATGTGTGTATACACACACACACACACACACACACACACACACACACACACACACCCCTTTTCCCCAAAAGAAAGTCATTGTGAAATAAGCATTCTGACCAATTACCCACTGGAGTTTTTTGTTTTTTTTCTTTGCAAGTTGTGGGGCTTGAACTCAGGGCCTGAACACTGTCGTTGGGCTTTTCTCAAGGCTAGAGCTCTACCACTTGAGCCAGAGCACCATTTCCAGCGTTTTTATGTATGTGATACTGAGGAATCAAACCTGGGTCTTCATGCATGCTAGGCAAGCACTCTACGACGAGGCCCAACTCCCAGCCCCTGACTGGAGTTTTATAAGACACAGGATCAATTGTTACAGGGTGATTATGCTTCGCATTCCTTTTCATTGTTTTGGTGCCAGTCCTGGCTTGAACTCAGGGCCTGGGCACTGTCCTAGAGCCACACCTTCACTTCTAACCTTTTGAAATTGTTTTTCAATGTTATATAATCAGAGGTACATTAACATCGCACTTTGTGTTCTTCCCCTAAGAATATCCTTTGGTCTCCCTGTGAGAATGCATAGAGCCTATCTAATTTATCATGTGCACTTCTCACTTTTTGTTAGTTGAAGATTATGAGTATCTCAGATTTGTCTGCCTGGGCTGGCTTTGAACTGTGATATTCTGGTCTCAGCCTCCTGAGTAGCTAGGATTACAGGCATGAGCCACCATGCCCGACTCCTCTCAATTTTGAAAATACTTAGATTTAGCCGGGTGCTGTTCTAGACAGCCCCCTGCCACCTGTGTGTGCCAATTGAAGGTTGTTTATATATGTACTCCTGCTTCATCTCCACTGTGCTAAGAACAAGCCCTTGACCGCTCCAGGATTTGGTTTGTGCTATCTTCTGCTGTCATGGAATATGCTCACCCTGACATACCATCCTTGGAGCTTAATTTTTACATTTCTTAGGAGGCTTTCTCTGCCACCCTGTTTAAAGTAGCATGCTAGTGTAGCAGTGCACGCCTGGTATCCCTGCTCCTCTGACAGTGAAAATAGGAGGATCATGGTTTGAGTCCAACCTGGGTAATGTTAGTGTGAGATCCTCTCTGAAAAACTAAAAGCAAAAGGACAGAGGATGTAGATAAGTGTGAAGCTGAGTTCAGTCCACAGTACTGCATTGTCCTCTGTCTCATAAGGGACATTATTCTACATCATAATTATACAATGATAAGAATTACATACAACATGGAATTCTTGTGTGTTGACTTGTCTACCCCATTATTAGTCTGTAAACTTCAGGAATGTCAGACTATATCTTCTTTGATGTTTCTTTTACCCCAGGTTCTGACACGGTGTGTAGCCCTAACAGATTTTTGTTTGATTGGTACATTAGCAATAGGGGTTTGTATTAAAATAGGTTTACTGAAGGTTCGTCATATGTTGCAATGAACAAATCTACCACTAGATGGTGCCAAGACATAAGTAAATAGCATTCATGTGGCAGGGGACATCAGAATCAAAACGCAATTGAATATGTCCTTGCTGAGGGCCCATGGATGAGATCACAGAGCAAGCAGTGATCTGTTTGGGGTGCAGATCCTTGTTAGCACAGTCCTACATTGAAGTGCTCCTTGACTTTTTAAGAAGCATCTGGAGAAGAAGCCACTTTGAAAGCTTTTCATGAGTGAATTCCATCCACCCCATCCCCATGGAATCTGTCCCACTATGGCGAGCTGAGTACTCCACGATGGAACTGGTGATTTCAACTCTACCTTGACCTTGACAGATCAGAATACCTCCAAGTTAGCTAGTTAGCTCCAGTGTCAGCCTATGTCCTGGCATTCTTTTTTTTTTTTTTTTTTTTTCTTCCAGCTAAAACTGAGAGCTGCCCTTTGTGTCTAGGAAGTTAGTTATGAACCTTCATTGCCTCCCCCACCTCCAAAGAAGCTTTGTTTCTTTAGCTTTTCCTCCAGTGTCTCAGAGGACTTACAATTATTTTCTGCACAAACATGATTTGCCTAGCCTGGGGGGAGGGGTGGAGATGGGTCCCAGAGGACACCTCCAGCCTCCTTTTTTCTTGCTGTGCAAGATCCAGTCACTAAAGCTTGGGGAGGCACGTTTGTTTGGTTTCTCTTAAGAGCATAGGTATTTATTTCAGGACGTGACTTCAGGGGATGGAGTGCGGTGTCTGGGGAAAGTGGGGGATGGAAAGCCAATTTATACACTATGAGCTGCCAGTTCCAGTCTCCAGGGTGATGGGCTTCCCCTCATCAGAACCCTCCGAGGAATGGGGTGTACCTCCACTTGGCTTTTGGGGGGCTTGGAGGAGCGAAATTGCTACTTCCTCTCTCGCATGCCAGCAGGCCTGACGTGCTCCAGGAGGGTTCTGGCATCTTCGGGTTTGCCCAGATGTGGGCACATCTGAGCCTGTTTCCTGAAGGCCAGTGAGAAGCCCCAAATGTGGAGGGGCTTCCTCTGTTCCGGGCAGCTTGTGCACAAAGCTTGAGAAAGAGTGGGACAGGGCAGTAGTGACCTGGGAAGAGCTGCTCAGCGCAGGCGCCTGTCACTGTACAGTCACCAGGGAACCACAGCCTCCCTCTGCTTCTCTCCCACTGGCCCTGATGTTTCCTCTTGCAATGCCATCACTCTCTTCTGGATCTCCCACCCCCACCCCCACCCCCATCTTTGGCAGGTTCTCACTAAGATGGGGGAGATTAGAGAGCATCCTGGGACCAGCAACCTCAGCAACAGGAATGCAGAATCTCGGGTACCCCTGCCCCCCAGGCCTGGAGGAGACCCCACAGGAACAAGATCACCAGGTGATTTCCGTACACTGGAGCCAGGGGTAGTGGAGCCAGAGGTGTCCCCACCTGGCTCTTAGCAGACCGCCCCTGGCGCTTGCTCAACACACAGGCTCTGGAGCAGCAGGAGAGTCCGGCTCAACAGGGCAGCTGCTGGTGGCCTATGGCTGTGGCGTGACCGAGTCCCGAGTGATTCACTGGGGTTATGTCTGAAGGCCACATGGGACCAGGAGAGGCCATCTAAGGTTTTGGTTTTCTGTTTGGCTTTTCACAAAATTAAATGTCACTGATTTTGGGGTGGTATGACAGGGCCTAACTGTTCTTCTGTTTTTAAAATAGAGCTAGGTTCTAGGGCTATTGACTACTGAATATTCTGGTCAGGGCCTTGTCTTCTAACACGTGCAGACATCACTTGAGGTAACTATTGCCTATCTACCATGCCCTAGAGCACTCTCTCCCCAAGAAAGGCAAAAACAAGACCAGACAAATGAAACAGTTCTACCAGCTTGACACGTGGGATGGGTCTGTGCAGTTCCCAGCTACATCATTCAGTCACCAGTAGTGGGAAATAGGGGCACTGAGCACTTGCCACACAGGGCATTGCATGCAATATTCCATTTGATGTAATTATAATCACATGGTCAGTAAATCTTACTACCTTCAGATTGGCTGGTAAGACAAAGACCCTGGGGGTGTGTGGGGGGGGGAGGGAAATGGGTACCAAGACATGTGAAAGGGTATCAATGTATGTGAATTAATGCACCTTCTATCTGGCAAATATCATGTAACCCTTTTACTAATTACAATTAAAAAAAATAAAATATGAGGAAAAAAAAAAAAGACAAAGACCCTGGTTTGAGCCTAAGTCAGCTCCCTTCAGCGTCTGAGCTCATCTCATAACCCCACTGGCATAGTCTGTCACTTATTCAACATCACAACTGTGTTGGGAACCCAGGGGGTCTGATGCACACACATGAGTCAGCCCTGGATGTGTCCTTAGGCAGTTCAAGGTCAACAACTCTGTGTTTTGGTGCCATGTAAAGAACGTCAAGGATTTTGGCTCTAGGTCTGTCACAACAATCTGGTCTTTCTCATCCTGTTTTCTCTGAAAGATGGCCTGGGAGTCCTGATAGATTGATGTTGTCTGCTTTTCTCTCTCTCATTTTGCCCTGATATGCTGCTGATATTTATGACTTGAACTCCACCCACCCCATTCATCTTGGCCTCGTTAGGCGTGTATGAAAGGCCATGGTTACGTCTCTCAGTTGGCGGCTCATGTTGAAAGCAGCAGCCAAAGGCAAGACAATAACACACACACACACACACACACACACACACACACACACACTCACACACACTGTTCTCCCACTGGGAGAGGAGCGGGTATACTGCCTGGCAGTCCCTTTCTGAACAGAGGGTGCCCTGGAGACATGGCTTTCCCTCCTGTCCTGCAGGGTGGGTCTTCAAGGCCAGTACTCTTTGGGTTCTCCTTGCTTGGTCCATAAATCTCCGGCCTGGCTCTTGGGCCTGCTAGTCCCTGCCACACTTGGCCTCCTCCCCCATGTGGGAATTTGTGGGCACATGGAATCCCAACTGGCGATTATTGGTAATCTCCTATTCACGTGATCTCACACAGGGTTATTCATTCCATCTGTCATCCCCTCCTCCCCAGGGCAGGGTTCTGGGTTGTTTTTTTTTTTAAACTTCCTACAAGAGCTCTCTGTGCACGAGTAGTCTCATCCACGGGCATCTGCCAGGCACAGGCTGTGGAATGGCAGAGGCCCTGAGCAGGTGTCTACCCTGCCCTCCAGCTTCATTTGGCCATGGAGGGAGCCGAGCACTGAAGACGGGATGTTGTGTAAAGTTTGGCAATTGTGGCTTCATTCCATGTCCTGGGTTATGTGTTGCCTCTCCTTTCCTCTCAAACTCCCCAATTTGCCTCCGTAGTTCTTCCCTGGGCCTTTCTTCTTCCACTGGGCTCGGTTTCAGGTTCTGTCAAGAGATGTGGGGCAAGTACTTAAGTTTTCTGACACTCAGTGTTCTCATCAATATAATGGAAGTGATTTTTAAATTTTTTTTTTGTGCCAGTTCTGGGGCTTGACCTCAGGGCCTGGGTGTTGTCGTTGAGCCTCTTTGTACTCAAGGCTAGCACTCTACCATTTTAGTCACTGTGCCATGTTCAGCTCTTTTTGAGTAGTTTATTTAGATAAGTCACATGGACTTTTTTGCCTGAGCTGGCTTTGAACCACGACCCTCAGATCTCAGCCTCCTGAGTAGATAGGATTACAGGTGTGAGCCCCTGGAGCCTGTCTATGGAATGACAAAAATGATATTAAGGTCCACCTCACCATCTTGAAGTGAGACTCAAATGGAGTAATGTCAATCCAAAAGCTTTGTGTTTGTTTGTTGTAAATTTGCTGTGTGCTAGCCCTGGAACTTTAGCTTATTTTTGTAAGGTTTGTTTTTAATCCTCATTGGAATTCTCTGTCACCCTCATTTTATGGAAAGGGAAACTGAGACTCAGTGACAAGAGGTAACTGCCCAAGGCCACACAGCTGGGAGCGGTAGAGGGACATCCAACATCTGTCAGCATCTTAAGCCACATGCTGTTGATGAGAGTTACCACATCCTATCTTGCTCCCCTTATCTCTCGCATGTGACCTGCCATTAATAATCCCTTGGAAAGGAGGGATTTAAAGAATCAGGGCCAAAATAGCTGTGGTTATTCTTGGGGACTTTGTAGAAGGAAGGAGAGGGATGAGGGGGCTGAGCTTGACCTTCCTGGGATCAGGGTTTTTCCTCAAACATCAGGGATGAAGGCACGCAGAGAAAACGCAGTTTCCAGCTATGACCTCAGGGTGGTGCTGTGCACCGCATCTCCCAGAGATGTCTCTCAGGAGACAGATTCAGCCCAGAGATTGATGAGTATGCTCCCCATGAAGGCACATCCAGGAGAGGACCAGGCTCCAGACAGGGGAAAGGAGTCGGCGATGTCTCTTGATTCAAGAGGCATTTGTGGGGCTCAGCTGTGTACCAAGGCCTATGGTCAGAAAGCCAAGGAGGTATGTCCCTCTCCCTAGGAGCTCATAGTACCTGCACTGGCACAAATGATTACAAAGAGAAGGTGATTTCCTTTCCTTTCTTTTCCTTTCCTTTCCTTTCCTTTCCTTTCCTTTCCTTTCCTTCCTTCTCTCTCTCTCTCTCTCTCTCTCTCTCTCTCTCTCTCTCTCTCTCTCTCTCTCTCTCTCTCTCTCTCTTTTTCTTTTTTTGTGGGTCATGGGGATTGATCTCTGGCTTGGGTGCTGTCCCTGAGCTCTTCAGGGTAGCTCTAAGGCTACCACCCTACCCCTTGAGCCACAACACTGCCACTTCTGGTTTTCTGGCAGAATCTCATGGACTTTAGTGCCTAAGCTGGCTTTGAACTACAATCCTTGGATATCAGTCTCCTGAGTAGCTAGGATTATAGGCATGAGCCATTGCTCCTGGCTATTTTCTGTCTTTGAATGCTAGTACTGGGGTTTGAATTCAGGGTACTACACTCTTGCTTAGTTTTTTTTCCCCCCCCTTACAATTTGAGCCACAGCTTAGTTCCAAGAGAACATGACATTCCTTCATAGCTTTAAATAGAATCAAAACCAGACTTTGCTTTACCAAGAGCAAATGAGACCCTCATGCTTTCCTAGACCCTCACTCCACCCCTGGCTGCTTACTCAGACTGACCTATCCCCTAAACAAAGTAGAATCCAGTTCTTCATGAATGTTCTAACAGCCTGTAAAGGACCCTGTAAAGGGTTCAATTCCTCCGTACCATATACATAGAAAAATCCAGAAGCCAGGTATGGTGGCTCACACCTGTAATCCTAGCTACTCAGGAGGCTGAGATCTGAGGATCAAGGTTCAAAGCCAGCCAGGACACAAAGGACCTGAAACTCTTATCTCTAATTAAACCTCTAGGAAACTGGAAGCAGAGCTTGGCTCAAGGGTAGGGAGGTGGCCTTGAGCTGAAGAACTCAGGTTCAGTACCCAGGCCCAAGGGTAGGGCGGTAGCCTTGAGCTCAAGGACTGTGCCCAGGTTGAGTTTAAGCCCCATGACCCATGGATGTGGGGGGAGAAAAAGCTGGAAGTGGCATTGTGGCACAAGTGGTAGAATTCTAGCCCTCAGAAATTCTAAGGATAGTGTTCAGGCCCTGAGTTCAAGCCCCAGGACTGAAAAAAAAAAAAAAAACCCCACAGGCTGTGTCTCATCACATTTGGATAGCCTTCTTTCATCTGGCTGCTACTTTATCTGGAATAAACCATCTCTGTGAAGGGCATGTGCAAAAAATGCTCCCAGAACAAAACTACACACACTGCACGTGTTGATTGCTCACAATTCAGGGGTGGGGGCGGGGCTGGAAAGTAGAGGATGTGGAAGTTGAAAATGCCCTCACATTTGGTTCCCGATGAAGGTGTTTTCTTAGCTTTCATGTATCAGAAGTGAGAGAGAGAGAGAGAGAGAGAGAGAGAGAGAGAGAGAGAGAGAGAGAGAGAGAGAGAGAGAGAGAGAGAGAGAGAGAGAGAGGAGAGAGATCCTGACTCAGAGGTCATGTCTGTTTATAACTCAGTGTCCCTAACTTGCTGTGTTCTCCAACATAAAAGCTAACTGAGCTATGTTATGAGTACATGCACATTGGACAAGCTCAGTCACACACTTCCCACAAAACCCTCTAACTCACATGTCCCTGTGCATAGCCACATGCCTCGCCAGGGTGACAAGGAGGAGATGGTGGTGTTCTTCTCTTTCTGAGGCAGAGCCAGGCAGTTCTTGGGTGGTTTGCAGAGGGAGCAGCCAGCAAGTCTAATCTTTGCAAGACTGAGCTGGAGGCAGAGCCCACGGTCATGCTTCTCCTCTGAAGTTGGGTATTTATAGCAGCAGAGGAGCTGTGGAGGCCTTGGCTGTACCTACAGCTGCACCGCACCTTTACAGCACGTCCTCCCCTGCCAGCGAGGTTAATCCGGGCTTCAGGGAACTTAGCTGGTGACATTTTGACATTCCAGAGACAGGAGGTGACATGTTGGAATTGAAATATTTGAAGCAGTTGTAAATAAGCCCACCTTAAAGCACAGAAGACAAAAGGCCCGCTCTGAAGCTGTCAGTTGATGGGTGTCATAGCCAGTGTGTCCCCCTTCTCAGGGCCTGCTCAGGTGATCACATTTCCTGGGAGCTTGAGATTTTTCTCTGGGAGTTCAACCCACTTGGATGAACATCCAGGGACCACTGGGTGAGGGGAGGTGGTGCTTGGCCTCTGGGTTTCTAGCTACGCGATGAATGGGAAGACATTGCTTCACTGGTGAGCAGGCTAACACTGCCTCCGTGAAGGCTTCTTCCTCTCTTGCAGAGCACTGGAGCTTCTGCCTTGACCTGTGGCACCATCTCCAGGGAAAACCAGCTGTCACTTAAGTAGCTCTATGATGGCGACTCCAGCCATCTCAGCTGACTCAGGAGAGGTGAGAGATTGAGGTCAAAGACTGACTCAGACAAAAGCACAAGACTCTATCTGAAAAATTAAAGGAATTAAAGACATGGCTCAACTAGTAGAATGCCTGACTCTCCCAGTGTGAGTTCAATCCTCAGTACCATATCTCAGGGGAGAGAGGCCCAGATGGACACAACAGAAGTCCCTGGCCAACAGCCAGTACCACTTTGGCAACTAGGCAAGTGGGCTGCCTTGTTCAGGACTCTTCCAGCCCCAGTGCAGCCCTAGACAGCCACCATCTTCATTGATTTACACTTACAACCCCCTGAGGGAATGTAAAGCAGAAAGGCCCAGCCAGTCTGTCCCTCAATTCTGAGGCACAGAAACAATTACTATGTAAGTCTCTGTGGTGTGGAGTGACTTGTTACACAGCTTCAGCTAACCAATACAGACAGGGACTCAAACAGCAGAATTTCAGACATCAAACCCCTCCCAGCAAGGAGCCACCCTCTCCAAGCATCAGGCTGGTGCTGGGTGGTCTGAGAGTGTATTTAAATCATCTTCCTGCTATTCTTCCTCATGTTACTCGGGGATGCCAGTCCCTCCCATCTCCCCACCTCTTTGGAAACCTTGGCATTGGTCTCCCACGGAGGCCCCAGCCCTCTGTGCCATCAGCATGAAAGTCCTGTTTGCGTTCAGCTTTCTTTGCTGGGTCCCAAGTCCAGCTGCATTGGGTGAGGACCACAGCACCACGGACATGTTGAGTCCCTTTATGCTCAGTCAGGCTGTGACTGTTCTGAGAAGACAGGGCTGGGACAGATGGATCTGCTTAGGGAAGAAGCTGAAAACACCGAAGAAAATGTTCAGCTCTTGTCAGAGAGGTGCGCTTATGCTGTTCCTACATTGCTCTATGCAAAAGAACCCACTGATTGGAGCAAATAGCAAGGCCCCTGAAGGTAGTGGATCTGAACTTTGCCCATTCATTCATCCATGTGACATTTGCTCATCCAGTCACTCAGTACCACCTGGTGGACAGGTAGCAACAGTGACAGTCCTGCCCTTGGCGAGCTAACATTCTGGATGGGAAAACTGACAAGGATCAGGCTCAGCTGAATATTGAATAGTAAGATGCACTGTAAAGATGTTGGGAGATGGTTGCCATTTTAGTTAGTGAGTGAAGAAATTCTTACTGAGCAGGTGACATGGAGAAAAGGGGACAGAGGCAGAGGTTGAGGCCTGTCAGAGAAGTTCTGGGTGCAGAGGCCAGGATCACAGTATTGGGCTCTGTCCAGAGGCAGGGAACAATGTGGCTGGAGCAGCAGGAGCAACCTTTAGGGGACTGAGGTGACAGAGGAAAAAGAACCTTAGCTTTTATTTAAAATGAGTGAGGGAGCCATGGTAGAGTGTCTTATCACATTGCGTGCTCTGCCTCAGACTTGTTCCCCCTCTGGTCCCCAGAGGAGATGCAAACAGGAAGTTCAAGTTCTACTTCCTGTCTGCTTCTGCGGGGCCTTCAGCCCTCCCTTTCCTCAGTGTGCCCTGGGTGTATTTGTATGTTCAGCTCTTGGCTAGGTGTGCAGGAATGCCAGTTTGGTGCTCTCCTGCTCAGTGGGGCTGGCATGCTGAGTGGGGCTGCTGCTATGCCCACTTGTCCTGGAGGCTGGTGAAGGACAGATTCTGTGGGTGGGCAGGAAAGCTGATGTCTCCCCCCAGCTCTGCAACCCTGATGCCACCCCAGGGCCCGGGCACACAAGTACGACCCAATCCTGTCTCTCAGTTCTCAAGATTGCCCTCGCCCATTTGAGCCCCAGAAAGCAGGACCCCCAGCTCATTCTCACAGAATGGCTTCATCCGAGCCATTCTGACTTGATTAGAATGGCCTGGATCTTGGGAAGGGTGGGAAGCCATGGGATCTGTCAACACCAGCGGGTTATGAGCCTCAGGCCACATACCCAGGATAGGCACATTTGTTTTTCTAAGATCCCATATCTACCATTTCCCCTGATCTCATATCTGCACACATTCAGATGGGAGAATCCAGCATCTGCAGGCTTGTGATTTTTTTTTTTGAGTCGTGAGGCTTGAACTGGCTTGTGTGCTGTCCCTGAGCTCTTTAGCTCAAAGCTACCTCCCTACCCTTGAGCCAAGCACCACTTCCAGTTTTCTAGAGGTTAATTAGAGATAAGAGTCTCAGATCTTTTTGTGCTGGGCTGGCTTTGAACCTTGATCTTCAGATCTCAGCCTCCTGAGTAGCTAGGATTATAGGCGTGAACCACTATGCTCAGCTTCTGCCAGGGTTTTATTCTTGCTGGACTTCAATGCAATAGTCACATAACAGGTGAATCACATAACAGGTGCTGAAGGTTGTCTGATAGTTGTAGACATACTGTGCTTTCTTTGCTCGGCATGGTGGTGTACACCTGTAAACCCACGACTAGGAGATGGAGATAGGAGGGTTGCTGTTCAAGGCTGGCCCTTGGCAAGATGCATGAGACCCTGTTTGACAACTCAATGAAATTTAGTAGAGTACCTGCGCAGCAAGATTGAGACCCTGAGTTCAAAACCTAGACCTGACAAAAAGTGTTGTTGTATGTATGTGTGTTTGTGATGTGTACTTTATACAAGTTGTGTGTACACTGCTAATGACAGTCCCCAACTCCGGTTACTAAGCAGTTCTTGAGCTGGGCTGTTATCTTTAGCACACTGATTTGGCCTTGCTATTGTTTTATTCTTTAATTTGTGGAACTCATCTGAGATAACTCTTGGGGCTCTCCACCCCTCTGAGCCTCTCTGACTCACCATGCCCCACATATGAGAACAGACAGGCTGTCCTGGCCCCACCTCTGCTCTTACCAACTGGTGCTCTCTCCAGTGAAGATGAACCTTCATGTCCAGTGCCAGGTCAGAGTTTGGCTGGGATGTTGATATTATTAGAAATAGATTTCGCAGTGCTCCAAGCTGTGTGATGACCTGTCCAGGAGGGTTTGTCACAGTCAGGATTCTCAACAGGAAACTATTCGAGGTCAGCTAATCTCTGCTTTTAGGTTCAAACACACCTGTATCTCTCTCTCTCTCTCTCTCTCTCTCTCTCTCTCTCTCTGGGTGTGTGTGTGTGTGTGTGTGTGTGTGTAGCACTCATTCTAGGCTTTTCTCAATGACTTTTCTACCCCTCACCCCACAACCTGTCCTATGTCTGCTTTTCACTTGCAGGGGAGGAACAGGCTCACGGTTGAGCAGGTAGTTCAGTAGCATAGAAAATGACCACACACTTTGGTAGCTGGACTCAAGTCCACATCTTGCTTGTTCTGTGAACCAAGGAGGAGATGCTGTATGTAAGGTATCTCATGTGTGCTAGGGGCTGTATGGATGCCTGCTGTTGCAGGGGACAGAGAAAGGGAGGGTTGTGGGAGCCGCCCCGCACATTTTGACTTAAGAGTGTCCTGAGAACAGAGTGTGTGATCTGTGTTGGCATCTGTACAGTGGGGGACCCAGAGGAGCCTCCCCCCACGGCCCCTGGCAGGAGGTGCCTGGAGATTCGGCATGCTCGACTGCCTGGCTGGATCTTTGGGTGCATGGGCTGTGGAAGATATGGCTGTGTATTGTGCGGGATGGGAGACACGGTGTCTGATTTGGTATAAGGCAATCTGACCCTGGATTATTGGTTTTTATGGATGCACAGGGAAGAAGAGTAAAGCATGCTTTCAAAAAAAAAAAAGCATGGTTTGGGAACTTTACTGTTACTAAGCTGTTTGTATGCAGGAGTCAGAGAGGTGCACTTGAGTAACAAATATTTACAGTGTCTCACTGATACTGTGTTGTTATAAAGCAAAGAATTATTACAATTCTGCTGGGCTTACTTCATGTCTCTGTCATGTGCTGGCAAGTTTCTGAATACTTGAAATCTTTTCTTCATTATCATCTTGGCTATGGTAGACCCGTGGTGAGTGATCTTTGATATTACTCTTATAATCATTTTGGAGTGGCACACAAGCAGCGTCGTTACAACAGGTAATGTGAGCCATACAAGTGGTATGTGTTTTGTTTGCCCACTGATGGACTGTCCCTCACCATTCTTCCCTCCTCGGGCCTCTCTGTACCACAATGCTGAACTGAAGCCAAGTAACTACCCGAGCTGCACGCTTCGATGTGTTTTTTGTTTTTTTTTTTTGTTTTTTTTTTGCCAGTCCTGGGCTTGAGCTCAGGGCCTGAGCACTGTCCTTGGACTTTCTCAAGGCTAGAGCTCTACCACTTGAGCCTCAGCACCACTTCCAGTTTTGTTTTTTTTTGTATATGTGGTACCAAGGAATCGAACCCGGGTCTTCGTGCATCCTAGGCAAGCACTTTAACCACTAGGCCAAACTCCTGCCCCCCCCCCTTTTTTTTTAAAGGCTTGAAATGGTTAAGGTTAACGAGGAAGGCACATGGGAAGCTGACACGGGCAGAGGCTGACTCTCTGAACCCAACACCTAGCAGGTTGTGAAAGTGAAGGAGTGCTCTCAAAGCAAATCATTTAAGGCCGGGCCAATTTGGAGCAAGGTCCTAACTCTTCGCATTTTATGAATGTTAAGAGAAGTGAGGAAGTGGCTTAGGAAATTTGAAGCTAGCAGGAGTTGGCTCATAAAGTTAAGGAAAGAAGGGTCTCACAGCATAAGTGCAAGATGAGGCAGTGTGTGCTGAGGGACAGGCTGAGAGAGTTTTCCAGAAGATGGAAGAAAGTAGCTGATGGAGAAGGCAGCACACAAACACCTTTCTCTGTTGAATGGGTGACCTGGGCCAAATGCATTGTATTCATAAACTGCTTCTTTCAGTGGCAACTCCTTTGTACATCTACTTAAAGATAATAAACAAATAAACAAACAAACAAAAGCAGCTTTCTATTGTAGGGAGAGTTGTCATCCAGCTTTCCTAGCTAGAGAGGAGTCATCCATAGCTGCTGCAAAGCTGCCAAGGGCAGCTGACTTCGCAGGTCAGGGACTAATGAGGCTTCTGACTTTAGATGGAAGCCAAGACACATTTACTATTCCAAAAAATTGCCAGAGCCTTTAAGAGGCCGGACTATGCTGCCTGTATTCTCTAAATAGAACAACAAAGTCCGGACAGCACATCTGTTTACAACATGGTTTCCTAAATGTTTTGAGCCTGAGATTGAGAACTACTGCTCAGAATAAAATATTTCTTTGAACACATGCAGCTCCCTGACAAGGCACCTGGCCACCCAGGCACTCAAACACACAACAGTTCGTGTTGTTTCCATGTCTGCGGCCCACAGAGCAAGGTCATTTTGACCTTCAAGTTTCATGATTGGTGAAACCCATTTTGTAGGTAGTGATTTTGCTGAGTCTGGGTGAACAGCATGAAAAACCTTCTGGAAAGGAGCCACCATTGTAGAACCGTGGAGCACAGTGGTAAAATCATGTGAGGAGGCCAAAGGACAAGCATCAGAATGGATGGCAGACCTCAGGGATAACTCCGAGGTCTTCGAGACCTCGAGCAGGAGGATGAGAAGTGGAGGGGAGCCCAGTTCAGTGGGTATATTGTTGTACCCTGGAGATGCACTTGCAAGTGGTTGACAAGCTGCTTCTGATGGACGAGCCCAAGGAGGTGGGTTCCTGAGAGTGAATCCACCCCCGCTAAACATTATGGAAATGGCAGCAAGGACTTAGAGATTCTAGAAGCTTAGTTGAGCGAGCAACTGCAGGCTTTGTGAGGACATTATACTGTGGCTGAATTGTGACCAAAGCATTTCATGTTTTTCTTTTGGTATCAGTACTGGGGCTTGAACTCTGGGTTTTGAGCATCTCTCTCCACTGTTTTTGTTGATGGTGGCTATTTTACCTCTTGAACCACATTGCTTTCATTGCTGGTGAATGGGCATAAGCCACCAGGACCTAGCTATAAATGTAACTTTTATGTGCACTAGGAAAAAATGTGTATTACTTACTTTATTGCTATATTGCTTTATAGTAGTGATCTGGAACCGAACCTGAAATATCTTTGAAGTAGCCAAGTAGAGGGAACAGCCTGTACTGTCACCTGGTACCTGGTACATTCAGGGGACAAGGAGGAGAAGGTATGATTGGAGAGATTTTTTTGTTTGGTTTTTGTTTTGTTCAGTCATGGGGCTTGAACTCAGGACCTAGGCACTTTCCCGGAGCTTTTTTGCTCAAGGATAGTGCTTTACCACTTTGAACCACAGAGCCACATTTGGTTTTCTGATGGATAATTGGAGATAAGAGTCTCACGGGCTGGCTTTGAATTTCGATCCTCTCATCTCAGCCTCCTGAGTAGCTAGGATTATAGACAGGATGTCCTGCTGAAGGTTTTGATTTTGGGGTTTTTTTCCCTGCCAGTCTTGGGGCTTAAACTCAGAGCCTGGGTTCTCTCCCTGAACTTCTCTTGGCTCAAGGCCAGCACTCTACCACTTAAGCCATAGTGCCACGTCAGGCTTTTTCTGTTTATGTGGTGCTGAAGAATTGAGCCCAGGGCTTCATCCATGCTAGGCAAGCACTCCACCACAAAGCCACATCCCCATGCCTGGAGGTATTATTTTTATTGTTATTATTTTATTGTTATTATTAAGGGGTTGTGCGGAGGTTACATAAGTCAGATAGTGAGTACATTTATGTGTTTTGGACCATGTCACTCCTTGAAAGAAGGTAACTTTGACAGAGAAGTTGTAGCAGTGAGATGATGGTGGGTCTCTCTTTTACAGACAATGAGCTCAAACTAGAAAGAATTAAGAGTTGTATTAAAAACACGGATGAGATTCAAAAGTGGGAAAGAGGACCTGATGAAAGCCATGAGCACTACTTAGGAGGCTGAGATCAGAGGGTCATGGTTTGAAGTCAGCCAGGCAGGAAAGTTTCTAACAACTCTTTAATTAAGTCACAGAAAAAGCCAGAAGTGGCACTGTGGCACAAGTGATAGAGTATCAGCCTTGAGCAAAAGGAGCTCAGGGATAGTGCCCAGGCCAGAGTTTAAGCCTTTGGACCGCAAAAATAAATAAATAAAAATTTAAAAAGCCATCAGGTGTCCATATTAATGATAGGCTTTAGAGTTGGTTCGATCCTAAGGAGGGCTGGCAGAGCATGGGCACAGCATGATAGGACAGGAAGGATGGAACCTGCCTTTCTCTATCTGGGATTCTCTTGCCTCTTCCAGCCTGTAGACTGCCCAGGCAAAATTGGGGAGGGAGCTGATAATCGGTTGGTCTATTGGAGGGACTTGCAGCAGTATCTCTTTCAGTGTAAGGTAAGGAAGAACCCAACTGAGGAAAGGACTGGGGGGGGTTGGGGGGAAGTAGATTGTGGATGGATCTTGGGAATGTGGGGGTCTTGGTGACCTGTTAAGTGTCAGTCAGGGAGGCCAGGACGTCACCATGTAGCTTGTTGGGGTCCAAGGAGAGGAGAGGAAGGATGGAGATGATGAGATGGCTTGGGACATCCAGCCATGGGATTAAGATATGGGAGTGGTAGTGATCAGGAAGGGGGAGGAAAGCTGGTAAAGGTTCTGGGCACATGCTTAGATCTCTGATTGACGTAGATTTGATTAATTATTGGGGACATCGTAGAATCAGTGAGAGGACTGAATGGCTAGACTGGTAGCCAAGGTCACATTTTCTGCACTGCACTATGTCCCGCCACTTGTGCCATTACAACTGCTTACTGGCTGTCACCACTGCTGGTGACAAGTGAATGGATTCTAACCTGTCCCATGCTCTGGTTTCAATGTTTGGGGATGGATTATCAGATGACTGGGGCTGGGGAAGAAATATTGCCATTTCAGCCTTCATGGTTTCCGCTTTCTCAGCAAAATGTGGCCCACAGTAGGTCCCAAACCCAGCACAGGGTCAAAACCCAAGGAAATAAAACTCCTCGCATTAGTTAGTCACATCTGCTGGTATGAAGTCACAAGTTGGGACGCCTCCAAGCAGAAATGGATCATATTACACTCTGGAGTCAAGATGTCTGAAATCAGGGTGTCCTTGGAATTGGTCCTACTGAATGAAGCCTTGGCGGGACAATCCGCTAGGCGCCCCAGGCAGTCCAGTCCGTGGCTTGTAATAGCATTCTGCTCATGTTTTCAGGTGGCCATTAGTCTCTGGGTGTGCCTGTGTCCAAATTTCTGCTTATAAAACCATTGTTGCTTCCTCTTGTAAAGACCCTACGTGTAAATAACAACCTGTGTTGAGGTTATGAGGGTTGAGACTTGGTGTCTGCTTCCAAGGAGGGAACACACTCAACTCTAGCACTTCCCTGCCGCTGAAGTGGGATGACGGGGCTTTTCTGTGATTCCGCTTTACTTCTCTTGAAACCATCAGGTTTTCATCCTGATGGGTTTAGAAAGGCATTTTTGTAATTGTCAATTTTTAAATGATGAAAATCAAACAAATTCCCTTTGCTGTTTCAATCATTCACGAAAAAAAAAAATCAGTTCACAAGCTCATAGCAATTTCTGTGGACTTATGGGAATTTTTTTTTTTCCAGTCTTGGGCTTGAGCTCAGGGCCTGAGCACTGTCCTTGGACTTTCTCAAGGCTAGAGCTCTACCACTTGAGCCTCAGCACCACTTCCAGATCTTTTTGTGTGTGTGGTACCAAGGAATGGAATCCCGGTCTTCATGCATGCTAGGCAAGCACTCTACCACTAGGCCAAACTCCCTGCCCGAATTTGTTTTTGTTTTTTTTTGACATTATTAACTTGCCTTCTCAATTTTCTCTCTCCCATTCACCCTTCCTTGTTGATCAGTTCTGGGGCTAGAACCGATCTAGGTGCTATTCCTGAGCTTCTTGGCTCAAGACAAGCATTCTACCACTTGAGCCACAGCACCACTTTTGGCTTTTTCTTTTCTTTTCTTTTGTAGTTTACTGGAGATAAGAGTCCCATGGACTCTGGGCTGGCCTTGATTCTTCAGATCTCATCCTCCTAGCTAGGCTTATATAGGCATGAGCCACCAGTGGTTGGCTAACTTTGTTGTGTGGCAAAAATCCATCAGGAAAAATGAAGCTCTTTTCATTGCTTTCGGACTAAGGTGACACGATCAACACATGCGCTGTGGGAGGGAGCCAAAGACCTGTCACCAAGGCCACCCAGGAAGGCTTGTTATAAGACCTTCTCTCCACTCCCACACATGCTGAACATGGTGGCAGCTTTCAGAAAGTCTTGTGGGCGAATGTGTGGCAAGGCTGGAGCACCAGGGCCTCTCCTGCCTCGTCTGGTGTCGGTGTCCCACCTCTCCAGCAAGCGTGTTGGTCGGAGGGAGACAGTGAAGGCTTGGGGCCAAGCACAGGTCAGTCTTTCCAGTCTTCTGCTTCTCGTGCCTCTTCAGGCAGAATTCGATCAGCTTTCTCAGTGAGATCATGGGCCTTGTCTCTCCTTAACTGGGGCTAACAAAGAAGACTTGAGGATTAACCTTACAGGCCCCAAAGTGAACTTGCATGCAACAGAAGACAGAGAAACAGAACCACGGAAGAAGGAGACCCTTATACACATTGCTCTCTGCGTTCTCCAGAGAGGGCTTTTCTAGCCCCTAGGCTGAGAATCAGCAAAGTGCCTAAACAGGAAGTGTCAGGAAGCTATTTTTATTTGGTGCCATCTTTCCTTTGCCTGGTTTTAGTGGAAAATGTGTCTGGATTCCACAAACCTTGTCAGTGAACAGCGGATATAACCTGGGGTGGAGCCAAGGCTGTCCTTTCTCAGTGTGGTCTGGATGCCCTGCTCTGCGGAGACCTTGAAGCCCCAGGCCCATCCCGGCAGGAAGCAGGTGGTTCGCTTTAGAGAATGTGCATGGAAAGGCCAACGAGGCCACCAGAGAGGTCCCCCCACCTCCCCAGGGGCCTGTTCTCCCTCCAGAGTGGATAAGAGCGGTGGGTCTTGTCATGCCCTGGGCAGCAGCAGTGACCCACACTGTCACTGTGGGGCCCCGTCCCCCCATGCCATAGGGAGAAAATACCTGTGCACTGCCCGGCTCTAAGGGTGCCGCCCTTTCCTGAGGGATGAGCTGCTGAGCTCCCACTTGCGCAGGAATTACTGACCTGGCTTGAGAACGCGGCATGATATCACTTTGCAGCCCATCTCTTGATTTTCCAGGGGTTTCTCTGCTTAGATTTACACTCCTGGAGGGACAGAGGGATGGCTGGAGGTGTGGGAAGGGCTCTTTTGTGGGGGCCTCTTCCTGTCTATGTTGGCAGAGGTACTGGTCTCTCTACACTGGAAAGAGTTCCCATGTGGCCCTTCTGCACCCCTTCTCAGGCAGTCCCGCCCAGGAATCACTCCAAGTCTGCACATCTGGATCACGCCACCTTTAGAAACTAGCAGGTTTGTAATGCTCCTGAAGATAAAGCCCAGACTCTACCAGGGCTCCCGTCATTCTCTTGGGCTTAGCTCCTTCCTTCTCCTGTTGGAAGACATGCCCCTCCTTTCTAGCCCTCCCTCCCACCCCATCAGACAGCTCTGTACTGCAGATGGACAGACTGTCTTGGTTTTCATGAAGCCCTTCTCAGCTAGCTAGCTTCATCCTCTCCCTTTCTGGTGCCACAGGCCCCAGTGAGTCTTGGGAACACAGGCTATTTTGGTGGTCTGAAGAAGCCTCTGGCAGGTTGGAGGAGGAAATGGCTGTTGAAGTAGGTCCCTGAGTTGAGTGAGTTGAGGGGGTGAACAGCATACAGCTGCACTTCTCACAGCCACGCCCGGGCCCCAGAAGCTCCTGATTTTATTCACTTCTTTGTACTCATATAGTGGCTTGCAGTCATGGCCCAGTCCTCTCACTTGACTTGGTTGCTGGTGCTTTACTACTTGAGCCATGTCTCTAGTCCAACTTTGAGTTGGTTAAATGGAGATAAAGTTTCATGGACTTTTATGCATATGCTGTCTTTGAGCTATGATCCTCTAGGTTTCAGCCTTCTGACTAGCTAGGATTACAGGTGTGAGCCACAGTACCCAGCTCTTATTTTAATTTTTTTTTGGTTGGTTATAGGACTTGAACTTTGGGCCTGGGTGCTGACCCTAAGCTCGTAGCTCAAGGCTACCACCCTACCCGTTGAGCAACAGCCCCACTTCCAGTTTTCTGGTGGCTAACTGGAGATACGTCTCATGGACTTTAGTGCCCAGGCTGGCTTTGAACCTTGATCCTCAGGTCTCAGCTTCCTGAGTAGCTAGGATTATAGATGTGAGCCACTGCCCCTAGCCAGTTCATTTTCTAGTATCTAGTGACTGCCGCTTCTGCATTTGTTCACATTTGTCCCTCCATTTCTGTGCCCCCTATCCTCTCAAAGACAGATAAGTGAACAAACAAGAACAAATCAAAAGCAGCATAAAAACAACCAACCTCTTGTTCTTTTCCCCTAGATTTTCAGTAACTATTTTGTACGATTAGAGGCACCTCTGCACTGTGCCTTTGTGCTCCTCCACAATGAATATCCTCCTTTGGTTGGTTCAAGAATTCCCACCTGTTTCATCTTCTTGTTGGAGCATTACGCTTAGATGGTTTAGGTGAGATGCTTTGAACAGATGGAGAAAAGCCCAAACCTCAGAAATTTTCTGAGGTTGCTTTTCAAATTATAACCATGAAGGAAAAGCCGTGGGATGTGGGGTGTGTGCGTGCCGGAAGGATTGGCTGCTGGCCTGAGAGCAGTGGCTCTAATGTTCCAAGTGGCTTGAGTCCACAAGAGCTGGCCTCATCAGGAGTGGACCACTCCTCGGGTGCACATCCGCCAGCCCCCTGGGAAGGAGATTCTTTCCTGGAACATGGACACCATCTTACATCTTGCCTGGAACTGTGTGAAATTTCTTGGCAGTGCCTGGCCCAGCTGGGGGTACCACTTATTTGATAGATCATTTATTTGAAGTACCTTTTTTTTTTTATATTAAGGGCACTATTCTTTTACACTGGGGTGGGGACCCATTAGATCTCAGTAAAGACCAACATTGAAGGAGGAGTTTCCTCTTTCTAGCAAATGGTTTCTTTGGTTGGGCAGCAGCTCCTGTAACCGATTTGTTTTCCTGGCACAGGACAGCATGCTGTGTGGTACCCTCAGGCTGGCAAGAAAGGGGACAGACTCAAGAATTCCTGGGTGGGAAGGCTCTTCCTCGCGCTTACCACAATTGCTAAAACACTGTTTAGTGGCCCCAGACTGGTCTATATTTGCCTGGAAACTGTATGTGTGGAATTTTATTCTACTTCAAGATGGCCATAGCAGGAGCCAGACTGTTGATGAGTCTAACAATTACAAGCAGCCTCGAGAATCCCCACACAGTCATGTTGGGCTAAATTTTGAGGTCTTGGTCTAATAGAACAAACTGTGTGGTGTTTATCTAGCAACCTCACTGAAGGACTTGTAATCTCTGGTGCCAAACACATGGGCTGGGTTTGAAGTTGCTCAGTTCAAGGACTGCCTTGGCAACCAGCCACGGAGTTTATGTAAAGCAATCTGGTAGGGTGCTGGGATGGTCCATTTTAGTAACTGCTGTATTTATGTCTATCACATCACTATTAAATTGGCAATCATGAGGCAGACTTTGGAGTGGCTGGGTATGTACAGTCAGCAGTCCTGGATGCCCTGACTGCATGGAAAACAGGAATGCACAAAAAGGCTGCTGGCTTCGGGAAGCTGGCTTCACATTGCTATCCATGGAGTCAGGCCCACCGGGGCACCTGTTTCCTTTGGAGCCAAACTTGCACATTATCACCATTACTTTTTTTTTTTTTTTGCAGTCCTGTAGCTTGAACTCAGAGTCTGCGCACTGTCCCTGAGCTTCTATTGCTCAAGGCTAGCACCACTCTACCACTTGAGCCACTGAACCATTTCTGGCCTTTTCTGTTTATGTGGTACTGAGGAATGGAACCGAGGGCTTCATAAATGCTAGGCAAGTACTCTGCCACTAGGACACATTCCCAGTCCATCACTATTACTCTGTATTAGCACTGCACTGGCATGAATCTAATTTTTACCCGCTCTTTCTCCATTGTAGAATAGACTAGATCTGATACAAGCATGTATAGAAGGGAGTGAAGTATACATTCTGAGTAATTGAGAAACTTTTTATTGCTCAAGGCTGATATTCTACCACTTGAGACACAGTTCTGCTTCAAGTTATTGGTGGTTAATTTAGAGATAAGAGACTCATGGACTTCCTTGCTCAGACTGGCTTTGAACTGCAATTTTCAGATCTTAGCCTTCTGAGTAGGTAGTATTATAGGCATGAGCCACCAGTGCCTGGGTTCTTGAGAAACTTTTTTTTTTATTAGTTTTCAAGTGATCTGGTAATCAACGTGTTATAGTAATAGGCAAGCAAGTATTAAAAATAAAAAGCAAGCAGATGGTACAGGCTTCTGTAAGTCTACATGAGAACTATTATAAACTTGGAGTGTGGGACTGAAGAATCACTACTGTCCAAAGAGGGAAACTTGGACCCTGAGCACAAACTCATCATTTGTATTTTATATCTTATAAAAGACTGTAATGTAAAAACCAATGTACGATCAATGCCACACTCCCTTAAGCATCTGATTTGGCATGAGCTGTGAAGCATCATTTTTTTTTAAACTCTTCAATGTTCAAGAACACTGCATGGCAAAAGCAGCAGAGTATGGACCAAGATTTTGGCAAACTACAGCCCAGTCACCTGTTTTTGTAAATAAAGTTCTACCGGAGCATAGCCACTCTCATTTGTTTACATGTTGTCTGTGGCCACTTTGTGCTACAGTGACAGAGCTGATTAGTGGGGACAGACAAGTTGTGTGGACAACACAAACCCCAAATATTTACCCTCTGAGACTTCACTGAAAAAATTTGCTAGATTCTGGTCTAGACAAATAGTCAGGGAGCCAAACATTGGCTAAAGGACCCCAATTACAATGCCAGCTGAAGGACTGGCTGGGTTTAGGTTGTTGTCATGTATTAAGTACTTAAAAGAAAAAAAAAAGGCTACAAGCTGGTAAGACAAAAGGTACTATTTACCTTACTTTGAGAAAAGAATGAATGTGTGAATAAATTTATATACAACCTATATCTCTAAAGCATTGCTTAACCATGTAAGTCAATGTCATCTTGATTTTGTATGTATGTGTGTGTGTGTGTGAGCATGCACACATGTGTGCGTGTCTACATGCATGTGCAGGTCAGTGCTGGGGCTTGAACTCAGGACCTAACCCTTTCCCTTAGTTTTTCCCTCAAGGATGGTTCTCTACCACTTGAGCCACATTTTGACTTCTGGATTTTTGCTGATTAAATGAACAAAAAAGTGTCATAGATTTTTCTGGCTGGCTTTGAACAGTGATCCCCAGATCTTAAGCCTCCTGAGCAGTGGGCTTCTCGGTGTGAGCCATTGGCTTTCTCACAAACTTTAATAGCCAGGCACAGTGGCTCACACCTGTAATCCTAGCTACTCAGGCGGCTGAAATCTGAGGATCAAGGTTCAAAGCCAGCCTGGGCGCAAAAGAACCTGACACTCCTATCTCCAATTAACCTCTAGAAAATGGGAAGTGGGGCTTGGCTCAAGTGTAGAGTGCTAGCCTTGAGCTGAAGAGCTCAGGGACAACGCCCAGGCCTAGTTCAAGCCCCATAACCGACAAAAAAAAAAAAAAAAAAAAAAAAAAAAAGAAAAACCCCAAAAAAACAAAACAAAAAAAAGAACCCAACCAACCAACCAAAACAAAACTTTACTAGACATAAACTACTGATGCCATGCCATGGATTTTCTGGCTTTATCATGCATCTCTGAAAAACTCAAAACAGCACTTAAGCTACAAATGTAGTCCTGCTTCATGTAAAGCTCTTCAGTGTAATTGCTTCCCAATCCTTTTGTTTTCGTTCTGAGCTTAAGGTGCCAGATATACTCCTTCCCTGAGCCTGCCAGCGCCAACATGCTACGCTGTCAGTAAAGTATCAAGTACATCACTGGTGTATTTAAATGAACTTCCCATCAACAACAGAAATTGTTACTAGGAGTTCAAAGACCAGATATGGGATCTAAGTTATTTTCATACATTGCTGATGAATCTCAGTCTCTCCTCCTTTGTGTCTAGTTTGGTTAGCTTTAGGTTGTGATGAAGAACAAAACTAAAGACCTGAAAGAGTTAAGATTTCCATCTTGCACTGGGTGCTGGTGGCTCATACCTGTAAGCCTAGCTACTCAGGAGGCTGAGATCTGGGGACTGTAGTTTGAAGCTAGCCTAGGCAAGCAAGTCCATGAGATACTTACATCCAATAAACTACTCAGAAAATGGTGGAAGTGGTACTGTGGCTCAAGTGGTAAAGAGCTAGCTTTGAGCAAAAGAAACTTAGGGATAGTGCCTAGGCCTTGACTGGCAAAAAAAAAATGTACTATCTTGCTAGCTCAGAGTTGAACCCCCTGCATCAGCATCATACAATTGGTTGGAATGATGTTGGACTGACATGTCAGGGCACATCTGAAGTTATCATAAATTATAGGACTTCTTATTTGGTCACACTGGAGGCTCTTCTTATTTCAGTATCAGAAAGATTATAAACAACAGATAGCACTATGGAATCCACCTGCTAAAGTATTTAGAGATGGGATTAATGATTGCCAAAAAGTGTTCTCCCAAGGCTTGGATTTGAATACATTGCTAATTCAGGTCCATAGATTTAAGCAGCAGAAAACCAGTTCTTTAATCATAATTCTTTGACACAGAAGTGTTAAGGAAACTTGAAATAATAACAGGGGCAGAAATGGCAGATAGTGCAAATATCACTCCCAGTTTTGGGACTTGTGTGGAAGTTAAAACACATAAGTTGATCTGATAAATGATAAGATCTGTAACAAAGATACAAGATATACAGATTTTTTTTCAGTTTCAAGGTAAGTATAATAGGATCATCTGGCTGCACCTTGTGCAGGGAACAGGCTAATCTCTGAATTGCTGCAATGTTAGTGTATGTAGTTTCTGTTAGTGGGGATTAATCTCAGGGAACTGCACTTACTAAGCAGGGCTCTGACACTTTAGCAATACCCTAGTCTTTTTTGTTTTTTTACTTTGCTTTTCAGAGGGTCTTGAACCATGATTCTCCCATCTACGCCTCTCAGGTGGATGAGATTCTAGCTATGAAGAACCATGCTCAACTTTAATATTTTCCTTTTTTTTAAGGCTCCGATCTTTTGAGTTTTTGTATATTCTATCACAAATACCATGTATAAATTCTGATTTTAAAGAGGCCCCCATTTTCAAAGGAGGATTTTAATAGCAGTAGTTTTTAGAAGAGATGCCTTATCATTTAATTTAGGAATAAAAAGGGGAACATATTGCAGAGGCTCATAAAAGGTGTCTTGGAAAAAAGGAATGTCAGACCTTCATTTTAGGATGGAGGTGGTAGGCTTAAGATCACTTGAAAGCCAAAAAACTGCCTCTACAAGCCACATGGGAAAAGCAATGTATGCCTTCGATGGCCAAATATTGCAAACGTGCATTTTTGCATGACATTCCTGATGAGCAGCCAGGCTGTAATTAAGATCTAGCTGGTTAGATGAGTGCGAGGGAGAAGCCCAGGGTGTGGGAAACACCTCGGATTACATTCTGTGAAAACACTGGACTGTCAGTTCTTAGGAGGGTCCTGACTGTCCATACTGAGGAGAGAACTGAAGCGAATGCTCGCACACGTCAGCATGAAATAGCTGCTGACACAAGTGGAACATGTGTAGCTTTTTAAAAAGGTGGTATCGAGTAACAGGCCAACAGCCATCCCTCTCGGCATTTCAGGCCTCTTTCTTCTCTCCACTTTGGCTCTTTGTTGAGTCACTTCCATCAGGCAAAGTTCCATAGGATAAGCCATTTGAATCTGGTTGTATTTTGTCCAACATTTGTTTCCCTGTGGAGATAATAATCATAAAAAAACTTTCAAGCTCTTACAGAAGAAAAAGTCCAATAATTTCTCTTCAATTTAGGCCACATTTCATTCCTTAAAAAACAATACCATGTGGTCACCCTCTGAATAGAAAACGTCAAGGAAGAAAGGCCCACGGAATCCCATGCTGTTTGGTATGTGGGCACGCTAGCTATCCCTCACAAGTGAGAGAACAGTCTCCCCACCCTGAGCTCAGCAGGGAAACCGGTTGGTTTCATGGGAGGCATTCGCATGTCTCCAACCCTGCTTCTCAGAGTCTAGTCTTCTTTCTCATGTCTTGTCTAATGCATACAACAGTTCAGAAAAACAGCCTGTAACAATGGCTTCAAACACTGTTTCTGACCCATGAGATTTTGTGAAATGGAAAATACAGTTAAAAGCAAGTAAACTTTATTTTCTACCTAATTTTATTTCTTACCAAGGCCATTTTATTTTATTTTATTTATTTATTTATTTATTTTTTTGCCAGTCCTGGGCTTGGGCTCAGGGCCTGAACACTGTCCTTGGACTTTCTCAAGGCTAGCACTCTACCACTTGAGCCTCAGCACCACTTCTGGCTTTTTGCTATGTATGTGGTACCGAGGAATCGAACCTGGGTCTTTGTGCATGCTAGACAAGCACTCTACCACTAGGCCAAACTCCCGGCCCTACCAAGGCCATTTTAAAGCATGGCATCTATGGTGTATATTACTACCACAAACGTCAATTCCTGAATTGTATTCTCAGTATTAGAACAGAATAGTAGCAAAAGTTCTGGGAATATTTCTATTCCTACTTGAAATCTACATGTCACCAAATCCCTGGCAACACTGGGTGATGTTTGAAGTTGGATGGGTGAGCAGTCAGGACACAATGGGCTGTCTCTATGCCCAAGTAGCTACTTCTCAGTCAGAAATGAGGACTAGAAAGATGCTGTATGCTGTTCCTAGATGGGAGCAGTAAGGAGGAGGGAAAGAAGCGATTGGCGTGATGTCAATCTTAGTACCCTGGGTACACAGTGTTTCCCAGAAGTGATGTTCCTGAGTGGCCTAACCTTCTCAGGGCCTAGATGTACTGCCGCAGCACTGATAATGGCTGGGTGCTGCTGCAGGAAGCCCTTCCCCACACTTCCTCCTATCGCTTCACATTTCCAAATGTGGTTGCTTCTTTTATGACTTCACTGCTCTATGCTCTCTATATTACTATTGACAGTGAGAGCATCATATTTGGCTTCTTCATTAAATGTACACTGTTTTTGGTTGGTCATGGGGCTTGAACTCTGGGCCTGGGTGCTGTCTCTGAGCTCTTCAGCTCAAGGCTACCACCGTCCCTTGAGTCATAGTGCCACTTCCAGTTTTCTAGAGGTTAATTGGAGGTAAGAGTCTCATGTCTTTAGTGCCTGGGATGCTTTGAACCACTATCCTCAGATCTCAGCCTCCTGAGTAGCTAGGATTACAGGCGTGAGCCACCATGCCTGGCTAAATGTACATTTTTGAAGCTAAGAATTCTATTTTAGCTGAGTGTGGTGGCTCAAGCCCCTAACGCTAACTTAGGAACTATGGGTGAAGCTAGCCTGGACATAAACGTTTATGAGACTCCCTCACAACTAATGGCTAGGCATAGTGTCACATACCTGTGATCAGCCCGAGCTATTAGGGGAAGTACAACGGCTGGGTGTGTGGGAACATCCATCCCAGTGACTAATGGAAGCACAAATAGGAGAATTGCAGTCCAGGTTAGCCTGGGCATAAAGAAAGTTCCTACCTTGAAAATAATAATGTGAGGGCCTACCTAGTAAGGGTGAAAGCCTGAGATCAAACCCTAGTACTGCAAAAAAGGTTTTTATATTAATATTCAAAATAACATCAGCAATGTTTCATTCATAAGGCTAAATGTGTGCGTGTGCACGCACAAACACAAACACACACACACACACACACACGCACATTTACCAAGAATGTTGCCAAAATCAATGTAGGGTTGTTGCAGATGTTCCTTTTCTCGATTTCTTGTCACCAAAAATACGCCAAGGAATGACAGAAAGCACCTGTAAGGAAAATATTAATCAAGAACACAAGAATTCTGAAGCAAGTCTTGATAGTAAATAACTGAACTCTCTATTCTACATAATGACATAAATTCTATCTGTTTTGTTTATTCTGTTTCTCATGGTAAGTTGCCTAGAACTTGTCTTAATTGTTGTAGCCAATAATATTTATACCCAGAACCAGGACTTGGGTAGCTTCCAATAAATCTCTGCCCCAGGTTTTTACCATCTGGAGGCTAATTCAGGCTCCTCTGGGTAGACACTAGGTCTCGTTTTCTATCCATGCATGCCCAGACCCATTACTGGCAGGCAACACGAGTGAAAAACAATTTATTCTTTAATTTTCTAAGAAATCTCATTGTCCTTGGCCATAAGAGTAGTCATAGTTTCCAGACCCCAGAAGTTTGGCCTCACCCAATGTCTTATGAAACTGCATTTTCAAGATAGATGGTTTCCTATGCTGCAAATAGTCTAGGCTCAAGTTTGCATAACAATGGTTATGCTGAATACCAGATCAAGGGGCAGCTAAGCAAGCATTAATAGGGTGCCAGTTGGAACCAACAGATGCTTCTGATGTATTGTCAAAGCTCTGCTCTGTTTGCCAGCCATGCTAACAACGAGGTCCTCCAATCTCTAGTTGTCAGACTGGGCACTCTAACACACGAAAGGGATGTTACCCACCTGAAGCTGTTAGGTCCAGACCCAGAGATCTGCTCTAGTCCTGGCCTTTCACTCAGTCATCTTCAAGGCAGTATGGTTCTCAAATTGAGATCTAGTCTAGGGATCCCCAAAGGCATAGTGGGGTCTGTGGAGTAACTACAAAGGCCAATGGGATTTATCTTGACTTTGGCAGGACCTTGAAAATCTCCAGTATTTCAGGGCCTTCAGAGGGATGTTGGGAGCCAGAGTGGAATCAAACTGTACCTTGATTTGCATCAGACAATGGCTTTATTGTCTTATTGTTTTCTGGCCTTATTCTGTTTAAATGACCTGAGATTTACCATATGAATGTAACACCTGGAAGTTCCCTGGGTCTCAAGGAGGGAAGAAGCTGGAGTGAAAAATAAACGGCAGTCTTTACCTGGACTGCGGACATCCCGGACCCGGTGTGTCTGTCTCTCTTCTATTTCTTCCTAGTCCTTGCCCCCTATTTCAGGAACCCCAATCTGCGAACCCTGGTTTGCTGCCGGTTGGCCCCGGCAGAGGGAGACCCAAATCACAAAGCCAAAGAAACTGGACCTTGTGTAGAGTGCTAAGTTGAAAAACGTGTCTCCCTTAAGTGTTCAGGAAACCAGCGTTTCTTATATTATTTTCCAATTTTCTATACTTCAGATACAGTGCCAAAAATCCTATATAAAAGTAATAGAATTTCACATACCTTACCTATGAAACATTTACTTACCCAAAAACATATATAAACACGGTGAGAAAAGCAGCACCAAGGAATTCCTGGTAAAATACAATACCTGTGTAAGAAGAGAAAATGAATTTCAGGGTAGGAGTATGCATAATAGTTACACATTATTTTAATAATTATGTTAATACATCATTTCTAAGAATGGCTACTTTGCAAATGCTCATTCAGTAGTTTAGTTGGAAAGTATTTGTATCTGGGTACTGGTAGCTCATGTATGTAATCCTAGCTACTCAGTAGGCTGAGATCTGAGTACTGTGGGTGGTTTGGAGCCAGTCCCAGCAGGAAAGTCTATGAAACTATCTCTAAAACCTGAAAAAAGCTGGAAGTAGAGACGTGGCTCAAGTAGTAGAACACTAGCCTTGAGTGACCAAGCTAAAGGGAAGCACTCAGGCCCTGAGTTCAAACTCCCTTACTGGCACAGCAACAACACACACACACACACACACACACACACACACACACACACACACACACACACACAAAACCAAACATAAAGGAATATTCTGTGTCACGCTTTAAAATTACTTCAAAAGAGTTACATAGGTTTGCAGAACTCATTCCCTGTGACTGCCATATTTAAAAAAATTGATGTAGCTTGTTAGCAGAAGTTTCTTTTCCGGTCCAGGATTTTCCCCCGGAACATTCAAGAGAACAAAACCACTTTCCATCAGGGGTTTTACATCTGGGGTCAGCAATCCTGAGAGCCTGGGTGGAGCTGAGGCCATTTACTGACATGTCAAGCCTTCTTCCTCAGGCCAGCTGCTACGTGTGCTGTGACTCTTGGCTGTGCTCTGTGGTCTGTCTGTCTGGCTACATGGACACTGGAAGACAGTCTAGTAACTAGGTGTGCGGGTCTCAGTTTCATTTCCCTTGGCTAGCCTCTCTCCCAGCTCCTTCTTCTAGTTTTCTCATTCTAGGCCATGGGATACAAGCATGAATCATGTGCTTTGAGGAGCTTTTCTTCTTTCTCTGTTGGTCTCTGTAATTTCTTATTGGTTTAAGATTCTAAAGCCTTTGCAGAGCTATTATTAAATAAGGTATCTTTAAATTACAACTCATTTGGAATTAGACCATGTATGTGTGTGTGTGATAGAGATAGACAGACAGGCAGATAGGCAGACAGAGACAGAGAGCTGTAGCTTTGCCAGGCAGTCAGTGAATATTTACTGAGTGTCTATGTGCACCACTGCTACTGATGAGCGGGATGAGAAGTGTACCTAAGTGAGAAAGCCTCCTTTGCTTCAACCTCTTCACTCAGAGAATGAGCATCTCACAGGAAGAAGTCAAGTTCAGCTCTCATGAATGAATAAGCATTTCTGAAATGTTTTCCAGATTGCTCTATCTTAGTAATCATTGTGATGTTTCATGTTATTCTAAGCTCATACACCATGATATTCATTTCTACAAGGGGAATTTAAGTCATTTCTAAATACTCATGCTTTAGTAAAATAGCAGTAAACTTATGTCTTAGAAGTTTTGTTGTTATTAGAATGGGTTTCTAGAAGTAGCATCTCTATTTCAAAGTGCGGAAAGATTTTTATTTAAAATATTATAGTAAAATACATATGAAATTTACCATCCTCACCACTTTTAAATGTATAGTAACTGGTGTTAAAATATTGCTATTGCTACATAACCAACTTCCAGAAGTTTTCCATATAAAAACTTGAAAACTCCACATCTAATCCTTTTCACAGTCCCTGGAAACCTCTAACATTTTTGTTTCTGTGAATTTGAGCATTCTAAGCATTTCAAACAAACGGAATCTTACAGTAATGTTCATTTTGTGATTCACTTATTTCATATAGAACAATGTTTTCAAGTTGTAACCATGTTGTAGCATGAACCAGAATTTTTTCTCTTGAAAGCTGAATAATATTTCATTGAATGTCTATACCACGTTTTGTTTATCTGTCGTCGGTCATTTGGGCTGCAATGCTGGCATAAACATAAATTTAAAAATACATTTTAAGACCCTGCTTTCCTTTTTATTTGGGGGTGGGTTAATTCTCTCAGGAGGGTAACTGCTGGATTTTATGGTAATTCAAATTTTGAGAAACTGCCATATTGCCTGCCATAATGGTAGCAACATGCCGTTTTATCAATGGTGCACAGGACTAATCGTTCTAATTTCTCCACATCTTCTCTACACTTGATGCTTTCTACTCAAATATTTTTTTATCAGCATATAGTAGTTATATGTGTGTGTGGGGTTCATTGTGACATTTCCCGAATGTTTACAATCTCACACCTCTATTACTCTGTTCCTTCATAAAACAATTTGAATAGGTTTCATTGTTATATTTTCATAGATGCAATCTATTTTGACTACATTACTTTTCTTTCATCTACCTTTTTAGCCCAACCCCACCAATGGACCTGTTTTTTTCCTAGTACCTCAAGCCCTCTATTGATTAACAACTTTCTTTGAGGTTCTTTATGCTGTTCTCATACAGAGTTGCAATGTACTTCAAGATTTTCCACATTCTTTCTTATCTTTTTCCCCTTCCCTTCTCCTTCTAGGTAGATTCATAGTTAGAGTCATGTTTATGTTTATCCATACATATGACTATGCATATCAGCATATGATGTTTTTTTACTTCTAATAGTAAATGGGTAGGAAGTGATATCTGTGGTTTTGATTTGTATTTCCTGGATGGGGAGTGATAGTGAACTTTCTTTTAATATATGTCTGTGGGCCATTTAATGTTTTTCTTCATAGTAACCTCTAAGTTTTCTACCCATTTTTAAAATTAGATAATTTGTAGTTTTGTGGTTGACTTATAGAACTCAAGAGGAGATACATTTTAAAGGCTTTTGGTAAAAACTATGAAACTCAGCTCCAGGAGAGTGGAACTTCCTGCCAAAGACCATGAGGGAGCCTGTGACAGTGTAGCCTTGCCCACATTGGCCGTTGCAAGACAAACAAAATCTTTTCTAAATGGGTAGGCAAAATACAGTATCTCACTTAACTCCACTCTCTTACCTTTTGATGGGAGCAGGAAGTTAGTAAAGAAGTTCACTTCCATCCCTCAGGTAATACTAAACTGTTACTACTCTCAGGATGTCTCAGCCCTCCTAACATGTTCATCAGTCACTCCATGAGCCGAACAAGGACACCAGCCTTCCTGTCACCTAGAAAGCCTACTCAGGGAACTACCCAGCTCTCCACATCTTTCTGAATATTAAGGGTTACCATTTTTTAACCTTTGGTATCGGTATATTTATTTTCTGTTCGTATTTTTTCTATATGTTCCTATTTTTCTTATTAACTTTAAGTAGTTGTACAAAGGGATTTCAATACAATTAGTTTATAAGTTCATGTATCTTGGCCAATGTCATGGCCAATATTTCATTTACAATTCTTTTCTTTGCCCTATTTTGATTTTCTAGTAATTTTAGAGCACACCAATGTGTACTTTCTTTTATCAAAAAGCATTAGATACTAGAAATGGTGTTTTGGGGTATTATCTTTTCTTTAAATATAGGGTTCAATTTTCAACAGAAAATTAATAACTTAAAAAGACTGTCTTCTGGCAAGAAAAGTGATTGCACAGTCTATTCTAGGTGATTTTGCAGAAGAAATACAGACACTGGATAGAGACTGGGGAGATCTGAACTCCACTGCTCCTCGTTACTCAAAGATACTTTGGTTCCTTTCACTTATGCTTGTGCTAGGGTGGAAGCATGGGCATAAGGAAAGCTAAGACTCACCTGCAATGATGGCACTGGTTGTAAAGAAAATATGGTTAACTGGCACCACAGTTGTTGTAGTGTAGAGCTTCGTGGCTTGATTCAGGAACCTAGAGTAGAAGGCGGTGACTGAGGCTTGGGCTTAGAAACGCTCCGCAAAAAAGTTAACAATAACCTCAAGAAATACAAGCTGTTTTTTTTTTTTTAAGCTTCAACTACAAAGGGAAAGGAAGTGCAGCGAAAGGGCATTTCCAATCAGCAGTCATAGCTTATATGCATCTGATGTATGAGATCAGATGTCAGGTTTTATGGTCTGTTTAAACCAACAACAGTAACAATGAAAAGCAATTAATCATATTCTGAGGCCACATTAGTTTGAGTTGGAAGCAATTCAGGCTGCTGGACCAGTATCACATTGGGGTTGATTCATTAGACTAGACCTTAGAATCTGTTAAATATCATATCTGGGGACTTGTATAGCTATCCATTGACATGCCACGCGCCAAGAAAGAAGACGGAGAAGCAAAGGAATGTTTAATGTTTCAAAAACAATGCCGGGCGCTCCAGCTGCAGCGCACATGTGGGAGCTCAGCTTCTCACCTTGGCCGCCATTAGGAATCAGGTTCCATGCTGTGCTGTGCTGCTCTGTCAAGGATCGGATTGTTTTCCAGAGTAGAGTTACAGGACTATCACCTAGGCACTTAAAGAAACTCCACTGCAGCTGGGAGCGGGACACAGTGGTAGAGTGTTTGTCTCGCATGCATGAGGCCCTGGGTTTGATTCCTGGGTACCACATACACAGAAAAGGCAGGACTGGTGCTGTGGCTCAAGCAGCAGAGCGCGAGCCTTGAGCAAAAAGTGTCCAAAGACAGTGCCCAGGACCTATGTTCAAGCCCCAGGACTAGCAGAGAAACAACAACAACAAAAACCCAATGCTTAGGCTCTACTCTAGAGAACCTAAAAAAAAAACAAAACAAAAAAACCCAAAAAACAACAGTAACCCAAACAACAAATCTCTTATGTCAATCCCAAGTACATATGCATACATATATGGATGTAGGGACATACAAGTGCAGGGAGACATGCATGTAACATGCATGCTCACATGTATGTGATGTTGATGGGCAACTAGGGCCAAGGATCACAGATCTACAGTGATGGGGAGGGAGTAAAATATGGGTGAGAGAATGTCATCTGCCATCCATGTGTCTGTCTCGTAAATTCATGAAGCATAGCCCAGGAATAACGACACTGACTCAGTCCTAAAAGACCTGGTTTTCTCAGAAGAGAAAAGAACCAAAACAGCAAGCTTCAAATACTGTAAGCAAACCCAGTATTATGAGAAAGGGACATATAAAACAACGCTAAACACGGGGTTTCAGGTCAGAGGTTGTGGCTCAAGTGGCAGAGTGTTTGCCTAGAAAAGCACAAGGCCCTGGGTTCAAATCTTAGTAACACCTCCCCTTCAAACCAACCAAATCAAAACAACAACTACAACAAAACTATTGGATTTCTACAGGAGCCCTCCACAGCCAATAATGATTACACTTTTGTCACTTATAGAAGGAACCACTTGCATTCTCTGTTGGAACTCTGACTTCCTAACTGGCATTGGGGTGGTGCTTTTACATAGCACTTTAGGGTGAACAGAAATCTCCTTGGCTGCCTAGCAGGCAAAGGCATAATCACAATGTGAAATGGGTGTGTGTGTGAGATTATAGCAGATGGAGGTGGAAGAGGGACAAAAGCAGAAGTTGAAAATGTTCCATGTCACCACTATTAGGGCCCAAGAGAAACATAAAACAATCATTCTGCAATCCTGTGGGTGCAAAGGAAATTCTGGCCAAAGATGCAAAGTTCTGGAGAAAGGATTTTCCTTCTGGCCAAATGTCTGGTTTTGTCCATCTCTGGGCAGTTAATGAGCATGAGCTAAGAAATGAAGGTGAAGGGTTCACGGATTTCCATACTTAGAATGAAATTCTGGATGTGGACTTGCCCCTCTGATTGATTGCTAATGACAACCTGTGTGCAATAGACACTAATTACAAGCAGAAGAGCATCAGGAAAGCATCGAAGCACACTTAGCTGGGTTATGGCCACACTTTAGAACACACAAGAAATGAGGACAAGGCTTGGTAAAAATTCACTAGTGGATGCAAAGAAGAAAGAAGGCATGTTGGCTGTGGTAAGCTGAAGGCCCTTCACCTTTAGAAATCGCAACTAATTTTAGTTGTCTAAAACCAATAGGGATTATTGCCCAGAGAAGCATAGAGACATGGAAAGATTAGCAGGTTTGTGGAAGCTAACTTACTTGACTTGGAAAACACAAGATGCTATCATGATGATAAGCATGATATAGAAGATTGGATAAGTTAGTTGCATTTTATCCGTCATAGAAAAAGTGATCATGCCCGAGACGGCTTTTACTGAAATAGTAGTCACTGAGGCTGGAAGAGAAAACAAACAAACAAACAAAAACCAAATAAAGTATGCATTTGACCTAGATTTACAGATACACAGATTAAGTTTACTCGGTGGAGTGGCAAATGTGTCAGCTTTATGCTTACAGAATGAAAACAATGGTGAGGTACAGGGAAGAATTTACTGTTCAGTGTGCTGTACTAAAAACTGGCTTTAATTATCTAGAGATTCACTGTGGGACTGAGTGCTTCCCACTGGGGGCCAGATTCTAATTTCCTAGGCAGGACTGTTGAAAGGATCCGGTGGAGATTTTAATTACGGTTAGATGGCAAAAATGATAAAGGAGGGTGATGAGACAACAGGTCAGCAGCCCAGCATTAATGGGAAACTGTTAAACTACACTTAAAAAATGAAATCTAAATAGACGAGAAGACTGGGAAGTGGAAAGCTAATTACTCTGAGTTTACCAAGAGCTGTGAGAAGCCTGAATGTGAATACTTTTTGAGAGGTAGCAATGAGAAATAAGACCAGAGCTGAGTATTCATTTCCAAGTGAATTAAAACCTACTTACAAAGCAGTATCTACTTATCTTCTGTTCAAAAGAGGGACTCATCCCTTATGAGAACAACTTTTTCATGGGCTCCAAATAGTAATTAAGATAAATGGACTTGAGCTGGGCTGGTGGTTCATGCCTGTAATCCTAGCTACTCAGGAAGCTGAGATCTGAGGATTGCAGTACAAAGTCGGCTTGAGCAGGAAAGTTTGTGAGTCTATGTGCATGTGCACACACACACTAATAGAACTGTGGCTCAAGTGGTAGAGCACTAGAGCAAAAAAGCTCAGGAAAAGCACCCAGACCCGGAGTTCAAGCCTCAGGACTGAAACAATAGCAACAATTTTAAAAAGGCAAGAAAAATGGACTTGATAGTTATATTATGATAAAGGCAGCAAGTATTTTTGTCTCACATTTTTTTATGAAGAACACAATACTTTGTCTGTCTCAGGTCCCTGAGAGTTATGTTATACTTTCATAGTTTAGCTGAAATCCACGGAAAATTATAAATAATTTTTGCATGGCATCAAATAATTATAAATCACAGGCAATGTGAAGGACATATATTTCCTAAGTTAACTACTTGGTCATAAGATATCTGGTTTGTTTTATATGCTCATATAAGGAAAGAGTACAATATATACAACATAATATATAAAATATATGATATATAAAATACAGAAAATATGTTTAAATACATGAAACTTAACCAGGAGGAAACTTATTTTTCCAAAACCTAAAAATATGCTTTAATTTAAAGGGGACAAGGGCAAACTTCTAAATTAGGCATTTTCTTTCAGTTAAAAATCATAATTACCAGAGGAAACCAGGTGACAAATTCTATCAATAAATTCCCAATCTAAACCAAGAGGTTCTTACAACCAGGCCCTGCTACATCTTACAATGTCTTTGATCTGGTCTTTTTACATATTTCAGATGTTATATCTGATTAATCATGACAACAGTCATATCTTGGCTAATCTAAGAATTTAAAATATCTACAGAAATCTGTGTGTCACTTGTTAGTTTAAGTTTGTTTGTCAGCTCTTCAGGGACACTGATTTCCTCTCCAAACAATGTGCCTGAAACTGGAGCACAGTGTTGGCTATAGTTTTGTGATCTGAATAGCTGAATCTCCCCAAGGGATAATTAATGGAGAAGGAGTTGAACACACTGTTCCATTAGCCCAAGAACCTCAGCACTGCAGAGGACCTTAAAGGTCATCTAATTTAGCCACCATTTAAAAAAGAAACATACCAACAACAACAACAAAAAACCCACACAGATTTTCTTTTCTTGAACTGAAGGCTTTTGTGCTCAAGGCTAGTGCATTACCACTTGAACTACATACAGCTCCATTTTTGGCTTTTTGGTGGTTAATTGGAGATAAGCCTTGTGGACTTTCCTGCCCGGGTTGGCTTCGAATAACAATCCTCAGATCTTAGCCCCCTGCATAGCTGGGATTACAGGCTTGATCCACCAGTGTCCAGCAGAAGTTAGAATAGTTAGAATTCTTTATTGAACGCTATCAATTTCTATGGTTAACCATTAATTTTTTTGACACCAACTGCTTAATCAGCACTTGTTGTAAGTCAAGGAAGTATATTTAGGTTAGTGTCAAGCACTTGGAAGTTTATTTGGAGAGAAGATGGCTGATGTGGTCAGTTAAGACACTCGAAACTGCCAGGTAATGCATATGTAGTATGTAGAACATAAAAATAGAAAGTACTCATGTACTTATAAGCAAAAGAAGATTAGAAGAAGTTACGTTAATGTTGCTTGTTATCTATAGCACTGAGAAGCTGAACAAAAATGTTTTCTTTGAACAAACTTCAAATTCATTAAAAAGGACCTATGAAAGTGAATACACTCATTTAAAAGAATTCAGAAAACATGTAGAACTACCTGGAAAGAACAACTATAGTTGCCAGCAATCTCAACAGTTCCAAATCGTTTTGTGTGTGTTTGAGAGCGTCCCGGTTTCTGTATTTGTGAGGAAGGTGTACTGGGCACAACATGCATGATTTAGGAACCTGTTTCGATTGCCATTACTTGCCGTCTTTGTACAAATGCATAATGTATTTTGACAATCACTTATTTTCAGACACATAAATTGAATCTATTTTTTCTTAACATTAAAAATGAGGCTGTAATGAATATTCTTGAATGTAAACCTGTCCATCAACTCTGCCTATTTCCTTTGGAAAAATCACCTGGAGGGGAATTACCATGTTGACAGCCACTGTGAAGCTTCTGAAATAACTGGCACATGGCCTTCCAGGCTCTGCCAGGCACGCTGTCATAACTGTACAACAGTGCTCTAAGACATGAACTTGTATGGTTTTTCTTTGTAACTTTCTCCATTTTCTTAATTATCAACAATAAATACATATTCTTCTTACTGTTACAGCATTATTCTTTTCCCCAATATACTACTGACCCCATTAAAAAAATCTGGTTGCCTCCACTGATCCCAAAGACTTCCTAGATGGCTGGATCCTAGATCTGTATCTCCTGATCGGAGAGTCATTACTGTTTCATCTGCTAATATTGTTTAAACAACCACAGTGTGCTAAGGAGAGAGCAGGACTTCCTGGCTCCCCCAGTTTCCTGATCCTAGAATGGACTGTCCTTAGAGACTTCGGATTCCTGCTGGAAACCCTGTGTCTTTAATGATAGTCGCCACACTGTCCACAGAACTCAAAACAACAATTCATAAAAAATCCAAACAACAACAAATTCCCCAAAGCCACTGTGCTCATCACAGCAAGATTAGAGCATTGAAAAGTGTTAAGATTAAAAACATTTGAAATGTTCTAAGCATGAGAATTGGTTTTTGGGGTGATGGATATATTAACTAGCTTATTTTAATTATTCCATTGGTATACATATTGCAGCATCACTCTGTACCCCACAAATTGATAGAATTATAAATACACAGATTAAGCATTTAGATACCCAAATAGGCACTCACAAACACAGGCTAAGGGAACCAGCCACTGGAGGCCAGATTCTCTTCATGCTTATTTGTCTTCATGCCCTCTTTCTCTTTGGTGCCCTTGTTTAAGCTACCACACAAAACAGTGCAATAGCAGCAATAAAGAAAACAACCTGCACTCATCCACTCCCTCCCATTCATTTTCAGCTGTGTTTGAGGCATGCTTTCAGTCAGAATGGTGGTAAGTACGCTGTGTTTTCAATTTTACATAACAATATAAATGTTTTTCAGAGCTACTACATGACTTTCATAACTATTTTTTTCTTGTAAAAGTCACTAATGATCATTGTAAAATACCCAAAGAGCAAGATAAACACATTTCTTCCTGCAATGCGAACATTCCTGCCCTTCATTCAGTTTATTAGTAATAAACCATAAACTTTAATATCCTTTAAGGCCTCTATTTTCCAAGCTTTGTCAGATTATCATTGAAAAATACAGTTTGTGTAAATTTAAGGTGTATAACATGACAATTTGATATGCCTGTATATTGAGAAATGATTATCAGAATCAGATAATCAAGTAATTTAAATCATTCTCTCTCTCTCTCTCTCTGTGTTGAAAACATTCAGTATTTATTTTACATATATTTTGGATACCCAATACAATTATTAACATTAGTTACCAGTTGTATATTAAATCCCCAGAACATATTCATCTTATGAATCAAATTTCACATCACTTGACCAACATTTTGGTATTTTCCTTTTGATACATTATCATGATAAGCTATAATAATGACTGTTTAGAAGAACTGTCTCTTAGTTAATTCTTATTGTATGTTCTCTGTTGTGGGTCTAAGTAAAGTATATGTTAGTATAGTTGAAAGACATTCAGTGTCTTCATAGGACTCATCTGGCTAGGAAGACAATCTTATAACCATTTTTGTGGTCAATTACATAAGCAGCTTTTGTAAATGACACACAGGCACTGGAAAGAAGGTGTGGAATGTAAGTACAAATTGTGATAAGTGTTACAAAGGAAATGATCCAGTCTCATTAAGATGACTTAGCCATAAAGCACGATTTGCTCTGAGTTCCATTTGTTAATATTTCATTTGGGATTTTGCGTCAATATTTGGCAGTGAAATTAGTTCATAATGTTCTATATTTGTGTTATCTTATTCAGAGTTGGGATCAGTATTATCTGATTATGTTTAAAAAATGAAAACTTTCTTTTTATGTCCTCAAATAGTTCCAACAATATCAGAATGATTTGTTCCTTAAAAGTTTGAAGACATTACTTTTGAAAATGTCTAGGCTTAGTTCGTTTTTAGAAGATGGCCTTTTGACAATTCCTTTATTTCTTCCAGTTATGCTCTTTTAACAATAAATAATTTATAACTGGGTGCCTGTGGCTCATACCTGTAATCCTAGCTACTCAAGGGCCAAGACCTGAGTGGTAGATCCAGACAGGTGTTTGAAGCCAGCCAGGACAGGAAAGTCCTGGTATGAACTTGACTCAGGGCCAGGGCACTGTCCTTAAAGTTTTTCTCAAGGCTAGAGCTCTATCACTTGAGCCACAGCACCACTTCCAGCTTTTTTGGTGTGTGTGTGTGTGTGTGTGTGTGTGTGTGTGTGTGTGTGTGTGTGCGTGTGCGTGTGTATGTGTTACCAAGGAATTGAACCTGGGGTTTCATACATGCTAGGCAAGCACGCTACCACTAGGCCATGCTCTCAGTCTCATTTCTGTTCTTGAGTACTGTGATTTTTCTTTTTTATCTTTAGAGGATCTATTTTATTGTCTGTTAAGAACTGACTGTTGAAGGCACTTATCAATCTATTTCTGTTACATTTTCTACTGTACTAATTTTCGCTTTAATCATTCTGTTCTCCTTAGCTTTAGTTCATATACTTTTCTAACTCCTTGGGCTGAGTGATCTGACTTACATTTGAAGCAATTAATCTCATCTAAATACAGCATTAGTCATTAACTGTATGTTTTAATGTTAAGTGTTCTCACAATAATTTTTAAAATACATGCTATAATTAAATTGTGGTTTCTACTTTGCCTAGTTGTAATTTGAGAGTACTATTGTTAATAATTCCAGGTGGCAGGATTTTGCTGGTTTCTATTTTTGTTATTATTTTCTGTTTTTATTTCATTGTGTTTTGACCATGTGCTCTGTACTATTTGTACAAATTCTGGAATTAATCAGAGGGTTTTTTTTTTTTTTGGTGGTCAGCTTTTGCAGATGATTCACAGCCACTGGACAGAAGGTGTGTTTTCCATTTTCAAGATTTGAAAAAGGTGTTGATTTAAATATTCAGATACTCTATTTTAACATTTTTTACATCTCTTTATCTATTTTCTAGGAGCTGAGAGTAGTTTCCTATTCACCTTATATTTATGCTAATGTAGTTTTGCTTTTTTTGGTCATGGGACTTAAACTCTTGGCCTGGGTGTTGTCTCTGAGCTCTTCAGCTGAAGGCTCCCTTGAGCCACAGCACCATTCCGGTTTTCTGTTGATTAATTGGAGGTAAGAGTCTCATGAACTTTGGTGGCTGAGCTGGCTTTGAACTTCGATCCTCAAATCTCAGCCTCCTGAGTAGCTAGGATTACAGGTGTGAGCCACTGTGCCCAGCTTAGTTTTGCATTTTCTTGCAGATTTTCCATAACATATTAGTTATTTTTAAAGGAAAATAACTGGAAGAAAAATAGGTACTAGGCTAAGAAGAAAAAATAACCTTTCTATATATTAAAAAAAATAGCTGAGGATGTGGCTCAAGTGGTAAGAGTGCCTGCCTCACAAGCATAAGCCTTTAGGTTCAAGACTCAGGAGAGAAAAAGAAACAAAAGAAAACAAAAATCTCTTCCTGTATAAGTGACCTGAGGTGAGATGTAAAAACGTTTTGCTACTCTCTTGTCTTAGAAAACCCCACAAATGCATGGGAATCAAGAATTTCAAATCTTCACCATCACTTTAAGAACACCCAAGAAATGGTCCAGGCTGAAGGTGTGGATATACAAAAAGCCCCATGAACTTGAGAGATGTTACTTTAAAGAAGCAAGGTGTGCCATTCAGGCTGTGGAGTTGGTAGGTGTGATTAAACCAAGCCATGGGAGGCTGGACAAGGTCCGAGGCCCCGGAAGAATGCTGAATTCCTGCTGCACAGCCTTAAGAATGCAGAGAGTAATGCTGAACTAAAGAGCTTAGATGGAGAGTGTCTGGGCATGAGCAAATCCGGGTAAACAAAGCGCCAAGACGTGATGCTGTTAACAGAGCTCTACACCAGCTCCCTACCACAGAGATGGTCCTCACCGAAAAGAACCAATTGTGCCTGAATCATAAGAGGTGGTTGTAGAAGACAAAGATTTCTCAGAGGAAACAAAAACTTACAGCACAGGAACGGATTTTCAGAATAAAAGTAAACAAAAAGAATGTTGGTTATCTTTATCAGTAAAAGTCTAGGTGTTCTCATACACACATTAAAAAAATTAAATACATATCAATCAGGTAGTAGGCATGCAACATCTAACTGGTATAATTTAGATTCTGTATCTTTCTATTGAAAAGTGGGAACAGTGAGACAGGACTAGAATGCTCATTTACAATTTAGCCAGACTAAATTGAAGAGAACATAACACAGTTCCTTACCCAGTAGTGCCACCAGAGCCAGCAAGACTGCGATGTGTGTCATTCTTTTTCTTTTGTGGAAATAGAGGAGGATGCAGAAAACTAATATTTCTAAAATCTGCAAATGAAAAAGAGTAAGTTATTTTATATAAAGTCTTCAGAATGCCACATTGTTCTTGTAAGAGTTGAAGGGGATGATTATAAATAGGGGAGCAGTGCAAAGAGACTCAGTCACACAGACTGCACACCACCAGCGATGGCCAGATCACTGGAATGCTCCAAGTCTAACTTCCTGCGCTATCAGCCTCATTTGCTCAGCTATTTACATGTCTGTTTAACACACAACGCCATACCAGCATAGGCAACAACTGACTGTTGTTTTTTTTTTTTTTCCTTCTGCTGGTTTTGGGGTTGAATTCAGGGCCTGGACACTGTCCCTGAGCCTTTTGCTCAAAGCTAGTATTCTACCACTTGATCCACAGCTCCATTTCTGTGTTTTTTATTTTTAGTCATTTATTAGAGAATAAGAGTCTCATGGACTTTCTTGTCCCAGCGGGCTTCAAACCAAGCTCCTCAGATCTAGGACTCCAGAGTAGCTAGAGTTACCGGTATGAGTCACCCTGATGCCTGGCTAACATTTGATCACGACAGTCTTGCTGTGTAGTCTAGGCTAGCCTCAGAGACATAATCCTCATGTATTAGCTTTGTGTGCTAGGATTATAGGTGTACACTGTCATGTCCAGCCCAGCATTTAACTCTTGATTCCTTATTTGAAGTTACTCCTTCTAGGGCCTTTGTCGCCTCAGCGAGTGGCCTCATCACAGGACTTGTAGCACAAGCCTGAGCTCCTTCTCTCTGCCATCTTCTTTGGATGACTGTAATCAGCTTCTGATTTGTGTCTGATTTTATTCTTGCCTTTCAACAGTTCGTCAATAAGTGTTGGATCAATAACTAAATTATACCTTTAATCCATTAAGAACAACTTTGCCAAATGAAGAGACTCCTTGTTAAATGAAAGGAAACTCTAAAAAACCCCCAGAATTTTGGATTTGGTTTTAGTTTTAACATTCAGAAACATTTTTGGCTGCTCTCAGTCCTACCCAAGCCAAATTCCTGTTACATTTTGAGAAGAGATGATATCTCCAAACTGAAATCGTAAATATGAAGGTTTATTTTCCTGACAGCAGAGAAGTAAAAGCATGATCACTTTTTTTTTCTTATAAATTGTTGGGAGTTAGGCACTTGAGTGACTCCATGTTACAGGTTATGATCAAAATCCTGACATCAGTTAGTTACAGCATCTCTCAGGGCTTATTTCACATTGTGCTGTCTTGTAGCACACAGGAAAGCATTTTGGATTTATAAGAACATTAAATCTAGCCCCTTTCAATAAATACTAATAGCCACCTTAAAGAGTGGATGGAGTTAGGAACTTGGCTGTTTCCAAGATGATATTCTACTTAAGAATGTTTTCTGAATCAAATTCAGTATCTGTTTGAAGGGTGTGTGTGTGTGTGTGTTGGTTTGTGGACTCCTTTAATCCTCCGTGGGTTCGGGAAGCTGCAGGATGTTATCTTTCTCATTTAAAAACCTTTTCATCTAATATGGAAAATTAAACCAATGATTTGTTGTGTTTCCTTACAGAACAAAGTTGGTAGGCCTTTAATTGAGCCATGCTACAAAAGATATTATAGTGCCACCTCTTTGCGTTCCCTCAGACTACCACTGGGCCACTGGGTGTTCTGGAGTTGGTTCACCTCACTGGTGGTTCACAGAAAGACCCTCAGCCAGGTGTTTGTGAGCCCAGGTTTCCATTTCTCATGGGATGCAGTGAGAGTCCCTCACAGCAGGCCTGCTGTCATGGAGGGAGGACCAGAACAGGAGTGTAGAACTGGCGCCCACTTATGTGCTGACTCTTAGTTCTTTTGGTGGGATACAAGGAAGGAAGAAGGTAGTTGTTACCAGTTCTAAGGAAACATGCATAACTTTTTTTTTGGGGGGGGGGTGGTTCGGGAGGACTACAGCCCAAGTCAGCAGTCCAAGAAGGCTGTGAGCTTAAGACTGCAGCCCAGTTTATCTCAAGTTCCGACCTCAAATACTTTTCTTAAAACTAGGGAACTGCCAGAGGCTACATTCATACAAAATAGTAATCAAGTCACAAACAGGATAAATGAGAAGCGATTAACATTGCCCAAAGCCGTCTTGATAAGAAGTGATTAACATTGCTTAAAGTCATCATGATAAGAATTGGTTGACATTGCTTAAAGTTATCATGAAACTTTAAAAACTTTTTCTTTTTCTTTTTGCCAGTCCTAGGGCTTGAGCCCAGGGCCTGGGCACTGTCCTTGGGCTTTCACAAGGCTAAGGCTCTACCACTTGAGCCACAGCACCATTTCTAGCTTTTTCTGCATATGTGGTACCAAGAAATTGAACCCAGGGCTTCGTGCATGCTAGGCAGGCACTCTACCACTAGGCCATGCTCCCAGCCAAAACCTTTTTCAATCCTCACTTCTGTGGCTTCAGATAGATAAGACACAAGTTCTCACTATTCATGGAATGACCCTGGTTGGTTGCTCTGGGTTCTGTCTTGGGCCAAGAGGTTACATAGCTCCCAGGAATGAAATATTCAAGCAGAACGAATTAATGTCAGCTCTTCCACCACAACATTTTTTTTTCTCCCTCAGGATGCTGTGCCCTAGAGGAGACTGTCACTGACTGCTGTCTGACTGTGTGCCTGCCCCGGCACACCATTCTCAAGTCTCTATTTGTATCAATTTATCGGATCCTCATCATCACCTAAGGAGGTGGTTGTTATATCCCTATTTTACAGATTAGACAACTGAGTCTCGAAGGATCAAATGATGCAGCCCTAATGGGCAGCACGATAGCTGTCCAAGGAGGTCCAGAACATGGGACTATGCTATCCCATATGGCAAGGCACTTTGTGAATGTGATGGAGATTATGAACTTGAGATGGGAAGATTATCCTGGGTAATTGGCCCATCGCACAATCCTTCTGCAATCACACAAATCCTTCAATTAGCTGTGTCCAGAGGGGCTGTAATGTGGGAAAGACCCAGGCTGAGGAATGCTGGGAAAGGCAAGGAAACAGGTTTATCCCTGGAGCCTCTGGCAGGGAGCACCGCCCACCAATAGCCACTCCACTGAGACCTGGCCTGGAGAACTGTAGGGTAATAAATGGTGTTGTTTTAAGCCACTTGCTTTTGGAGAACTTGTTACAGAATAGAAAATGAATGCTCGTTTTGAAGTCTTTCCAGAGGAATAGAATCTTTTTTTTTTTTGGCTAGTCCTGGAGCTTGAACTCAGAGCTTGGGAACTGTCCTTGGCTTTCATCAAGGCTAGTGTTCCACCATTTGAGCCACAGCACCATTTCTTGAATTTTCTGTGTATGTGGTATGGAGGAATCGAACCCAGGGCTTCATACATGCCAGGCATGCACTCCCGGCCGTGGAATAGAATTGCAGAATGAGTATCCTGATGAGTAGGTTTTCTGGTTTGGCGCACAAGTCTAATAATTAGACTTAGTAGCTCTGTTTTCAGTGGTAAAAGACATTGGCAAACTGGGGTTGATAAAGTGGCAAAAGAGACAATGAGTGATCCACTTCTGGTGCCAACATATGAATCTGGCTTTATGTCCTCTTGGCTCACCAAGCTTGCTTGCTTGTTTCCTTGCCTGCCTGCTCTCCCTCCTTCCCTTCCTTCTTTTAAAATTTTATTGTCAAGGTGATATATGGAAGGGTTACAGTTACAGAAGTCAGGCAATGAGTGCATTTCCTTTTGAACAGTGTCACCCACTCCTTCATTCTTTCAGTTTTTCCTTATTTTGTCTCCCTTCTCCCCCAAGTTGTATAGCTCATTTCCCACATAGTATATAATGACAAAGTGCCTTCTTGTAGGCGCAGGCTATTTTGTCCAAAAGAAGTGGGTTTCTCTCTGAGACCAAGTCTGGACAAAAGATTTACGTGGACAATGTCTTTAGGAACATGCTACCACCCAGCCACCCCAGACAAGGACAGGCTAGCTTTGAATCCTGGCTCTTCCACTTCCTGCTATGATAACTTGGGCCAGTGACTGGACCTCCACTTCCAATTGCTGAGCTGCAGAGGATACCTGGCACACGCAGAGCTGTTAAATGGGTAAGCAGAGCACAGGGAGGGCTGCACATACACTTGGTTGCTCAATGAGTGCTGGTAGCTGCCAGGACAGCTTCCTGCTAAAGCCTCTTCTTAAGCAAGGGTGAAAGTGACACTCCAATCCAGATAGTACCACAGTGGGCCATCACAGATGGAGACCTTGAGGTCTTGTACAAATACGTATTTCTTCCCTTCAGGTTCTTAGCACCTGATGGTGGGTATTTTAAGCAGCTTTGTCAGAAAGGCAGACTTAATAATTAGCTTTGGGTTACTGAATGGCTCCAAATGACAGACTTGGTCTCTGCTGCTGCTTTAATTTTTGGTCTGGAGGAGAGAAAATGATCACTGTGCGGATTGCTTGTGAAGGACTTTGTTTACAACAGAGATCTCAATCTGAATAATGTGTTGGACAACCTATATGGGCAAAACAACCCTGATCAAGCCTGCCAAAGAAGACAAAGTAATTGAGACTTAGAGCTGTGCTTCTCATGTGCGTTCTTTAGAACACACTAATAGGTATCACTAACAAAGTGCCTTCAAGAACAAGGAACTGTGATCAAATAAGTGTAGGCATGCAAGAATGCCAAACATGAATTACCCATTTCTTTCCTTAGGATTTGAACTCTTGCTGACAGAAATAGATTCTTCAGGGGCTAGGAGTTTGGCCTAGTGGTAGACTGCTTGCCTACCATGCACAAAGACCTGAGTTCAATTCCTCCGTACTATATACATAGAATAAGCTGGAAGTGTTGCTGAGGCTCAAGTGGTAGAGCTCAGGCTTTGAGAAAGCCCAAGGACAGTGCTCAGGCCCTGAGTTCAAGCCAGGACTGTCAAAAAAGAAAAGAAAAGAAAAGAAAGAAATGGATTCTCACATAGACTGGGACTTGCTCTGGTCTCCTGAGTCACATTTTGAGCAAAGTTCACCAGTAAATATGCCCCTGTAAATAGCACTTTTAAAAATAGCACTTTTTATATAAAGTAGGGTTATGTTACTTTGCTTTGCTTTTTTATGCTTATTTGTAGTACTAAAAGTAGAACTCAGGGCCTCATACTTGCCAGATGGGTACTCTGCCACTTGAGTCATGCCTCTACTCCTACTTTTTTTTTCATTTCCATTGATTTTATATGAGATACCACAACTTACAGATAGTAAGGGATTTGCACATAACTTTGCGTTTGGTTACAACCATTTAGAAAAACAAGATGGCAATCCAGTTTTGTCCATGCTCAACTCAGTTCAGTTTCCTGATGATGTGTGCACAGGAGGAAAGTACCCCAAATGCACTCAGTAACTCTGTAGGCTCCAGAGCTATTATTCCACTGGAAAGGTCAGGAGCGAACACACTGTCTCATATATCCACACCAAACTTTGGCGATTTTGCCCCCTGGAGAAAGCAATTCTGGATTAACTTTCGTATCAGAGTGCTCTGAACAGAGTGCGGGAGAGACAAGGCATGGCTAACATAGCAGAGCAGAAAAGCCAGGAAGAAGGTCCTCTATGACTAACCAGTCGTCCTGGGGCTCCCAGCTAATCAGTTTGCACATCTTTTTGCGAAGAGAGAAGTAAATGCAGATCTGGATTTTCTGGCTTGGCTGTAGGGCTCTCAATGTTGACAGCAACAGATCCTTAATCTGGATAAACCTCCAAGGGTCAGTGTTCACCAGACACCGATCTGGATGCTGGTAGCTCTCTAGAGGTGCAGGATAGAGGCCTCGGCTTAAATGGCTCAGGCTAGCCATGTGTTTCAGCAAATTAAGAAGGGCAGCAATGGAGATGTGGTTTCCATAGAAGCTGAAGGAGGTGAGCTTGGAGCACTCGCTCAAGGCAGGTAGCATGGGCAAGATCTGGGCATCAGTGATGGAACAGCCCTCCAGGGCAAGGGTCTCCAGGGTGCTGGCCACTTGCTGCAGCAGTGATCGCAGGTTCTGGGGACAGAAGCAGTCCATGAACATACTCCTCAGACGCAGGTGCTTGAGTTGCTTGGTGCAGGGACACCGAGACACACCGAGACAAAAACTCCACATCAGCTTCTTCAAGTGGATAGAAACTCAGAGACAGGATCTGCAAAGGTGGCTGGCTCTCAGGATGGCAGTCAGCCTTCCGTAAAGGAAGAAGACGTGGTCCACACGAGGCTCCTGCAGATGCTGCAGCTGCCCCAGATGGACTGTGTATTTGCAGGAATACCAGAAATCCTTGTGCTTGCGAGTGTAGAAGCTGACACTCATCTTAGAGAAGTTGAGCACATGGAGGTCCTTCATCAGGCTCAGATAAGGAGCAAATTTCTTCATGGTTTCTTGAGGCTAGAACGTATCCACTTTCAGCTCCTGGACGGAATCAAGCAGCACTGCCAGCAGAGCCTTCTGGATTCTGTAGATAGAGCCTGATTGAATCTGCAGCTTCCTGGAGCACAATTGGACTCGGCCTTTCCTCTTCCTGACCCACTGGAGCAGGGATGCTTTCAAAGGGTCCTTGGCACCATCTTTGATGATGACGTGCTCCACAGCTATCCTCAAGGGCTGCTCTTCACTCATCCTTGAAGAGTAACTCTCTGTTGGCTCGTCATTGCACGTGTCAGGGTAAGAGATCTGAGCCATGGAGGTGTCTGCCTCCTCAACCCAGATGTTTGGGTGCTCATTCTGCAGTTTCCACCGACTGGGGCGCTCGTTCTCGGCAAGTAACAGATCGAGCCCATCCAGGACAGCTTGGAAGGCTTCTCGCTCTGGAGTTTCTTCCAGGTCTCCCAGGGGTAGGCAGGGGAAGGGCCAGGCCTGCACAACTGCCTTCAGCACCCTCTATGTGTCCCTTAGAACATACCTCCATGAAGAGTGAGGGGTACAGTGGAACTGGCATGTCATCGGGCCTTAAGAAGTCCAAGAAGCGGTTGCTCAGTTGGCCTTGCATGGCAAGGTGCTGAAGCGAGGGTATGGATCTCATGCTCATTTTGACAGATCAGAATGGATCAGAACTGGATCAGAAGAGGGCCAGAAGGTTTCCAGGGCCTCTGAGTGACTGACTGTAGGTTCCAGGACTCTGCCCCTCTACTCCTACTTTTTGCTAATTATTTTGGACGTAGAGTCTAGCACATTTTTTTTCCCTAGGCTGCTTTCAAATAGCAATCCTTTAAATCTCAGCCTCCAGAGTAGGCAGGATTATAAATACGAGACACTGGCATATGGCTCATTTTTCTCCCTCCCCCCACAAATTACAGAGGGCTAAAATAAGACAGCTGTTTTAAGCCACTTGTAGTCCTAAAAATGTATGATTCTGAATGCTTTTTTTTTCTTCTTCTTTTTTTTTTTGTCAGTCCTGGGGTTTGAACTCAGGACCTGGGCTCTATCCCTGAGCCTCTGTGTTCAAGGCTAGTGCTCTACCAATTGAGCCACAGTGCTACTTCTGGCTTCTTTTGTTTATGTGGTGTTGAGGAATCGAACTTAGGAATTTCTGCATGCTAGGCAAGCACTCTACTACTAAGTCATATTCCCGCCCAAGGATGCTTTTTAATCTTTTTATTGAGTTCACTGTCTTACTAATCTATTTCTTGGTTAAGTGCTCAGCTAGACTATCCACTTTTCTTATTACTACCTGCTCTTTCTAGAATTTTCTTCTCCAATTTTTTTGAATTCTGTAATGAGTTATCCACCCACTATTTTGACTGTGTCCTTTATTTATATTCACTGTATATAGCCACTGTATCAAATGAAACTTCCCAATGAATACCTCCAAATGCATCAGTTTATTCAACTCTTCCTCCTCCTTATCTCTTCCTCCTCCCCACATCTTCCTCCTCTTTATCTCTCAGCTTTGTACTTGCTTCTTTCAGTTTTTCTTTCCTCAAGGACTTTTTCAACTATGCTTATATTGTCAATTTAGTATTCCAAATACTTCAATTTGGGGTATTTACCTCTTAACCAGGTATTTGCTAAGAAGAAAAGAGTGCATCCATTTTTCTAACATCTGCAGATAAAGGTGATCTGAATAATATACTTCAGGGACAGTAAAACATTTTGCATTCTTACCACATAGAGCAGAAACTGCCAGCCAACAAAGTAATACTGTACTGTTCTTGCAGAGATAGCTTGAGTTACGTTTGGAGCAAAGTTCACCAATAAATATGTTCCAGTGAAGGCCAATGTTATACCTTGAGAGAAAAATGCAAAAGACAAATCAAATTGAAAAGAGATACTTCAAAGCTTTGCATTAGTATAAACATTACCTAGACACAGAATATTACTTGCCAATGCACTGTCCAATTAAAATATATTTCATCAAAGGCCTCCAAAATAGAGGCCAGGCCTTCAAGAAAGAAGCCAGGGAATGGATGGTGTAGGAAGTGATTTGACTTTTCTCTTTGTTCTAGATGAATCCAGGGATGCTTCTCCCAAGTACACGCACATGGAGATGTGAGAACACATCCATGTTGACTATTTCCATGCGGGTTAACAAGTGTATAATGGATCTAGATCCTAATCTAGAGCTGGATTGCAGAGCTCAGAGGACAGGAAAACTCATACACGGTCCGTCATGGTGTATATTTACTTATCTCTAGAGCGTCTATGCTCACTTTGCTTTTGCACTTCGAAGCTCACTGCCATTGCTTAGAGTCATTTCTACAGAAAAAAGCAATGGCAACAATGGAACTGTACTCATCCATCAGAAAGAATGATATTGCACCATTCACAAGGAAATGGAAAGACTTGGGAAAAATTATATTAAGTGAAGTAAGCAAGAGAGACACATGGATTTATGTGCCTATAAATCTAGAAGTAAGCACATTGGGTGGTATGCAAGCGGTTGCAAATGAATTAACTAAAACAGACTCTATGGAGAGCTCATAGAGTATAATTCTTCAGAAAGACCAACTCCAACAAAGTAAGTACCAAGAAATGAGTGCCTTGCAAGAGATGGAGTGGGGCCAAGGGGATAGTGATAGACAAGTGAAAGGGCAAAGGGAGAACACAGTCAAGAATTTATTGGAGTCAGATGCAGTGGCTCACGCCAGAAATCCTAGTACGCAGGAGGCTGAGGTCTGAGGATCAAGGTTCAAAGCCAGCTCTGGCACTAAAGTTCATGAGACTCTTATCTCCAATTAACCACTAGAAAACTGGAAGTGGCGCTGTGGCTCAAAGGGTAAGGCAGTAACCTTGAGCTGAAGAGCTCAGGGACAGCGCCCAGGGTCTTGGTTTTGCTGGGCAATCATTCTACCACTTGACCCATACCCTCAATCCTCCTTTTGCTTCAGTTATTTTTTTTCTGATAGGGTCTTCCATTTTTTTACTTCATTTTTATTGGTCCTGGGCCTGGGTGCTGTCCCTGAACTCTTCAGCTCAAGGCTAGCTCTCTGCCACTGGAGCCACAGTGCCACTTGTGATTTTCTGGTGGTTAATTGGAAGAGATAAGAGTCTCATGGACTTTCATGTCCAGGCTAGCGTTTTACCACAAGCCTCAGATCTTAGCCTCCTGAGTAGCTAGGATTACAGGTGTGAGTCATCAAACTGGGCCTCTTACCACTGTTTTATTAACATTATTTAAAACTATGGAGGGACAGGTCCCCATGGCTCATGCCTGTAATCTTAGCTAATAAAGCTGAGATCTGAGGATTGCAGTTAGTAGCCAGCCCCAGCAGGAAAGTATGTGAGACTCTTTATTTCCAATAAGCTGCTCAGAAAAGGCCAGAAGTAGTGCTATGGCTGAGGTGGTAGAGTGCTAACCTTGAACTAAAGAAGCTTAGGGACAATGCCCAGGCTCCAAGTTCAAGACCCAGGACTGGCACACAAACAAAGAAACATATGAAAAAATAAAACCAGCACTGGTGACTCATGCCTGTAATCCTAGTGACTGAGGAGGCTGCGATCTGAGGATCCTGGTTCAAAGCCAACCCCAGAAGAAAATTCCATGAGATTCTTATCACCAATTAACCACCAGAAAACTGGAAGTAGAGCCATGGCTCAAAGTGATAGAGTACTAGCCTTCAGCAAAGAGCTCAGACACAGTGCCTAGGCCCTGAGTTTAAGCCCCATAACCAACCAAAAAATAAAAATAAAACCATGGAGGAAGGGAATATGAATGGGAAGGAGCAACTACTAAAAGAGGGGTAAATGGAGGACTTGACCTTCTGAACAATGCTGAAAACAGCATGTTTACATGCAATGAGCAGCCTGAGAAAAACTGTCTAAGTAGTATTTTTCAGACATTTGAAAACTTAATTCAATTTGTTTCATCCCTGGGATCAGTGCTGTGGATATAATTTACAACCAACACCAATTTTAACCTGAAACCAATCTGGCTTGTCTAAAAAAATCTCATAGTTTGAAGGCACAAATTTCCTATTCCTCTGCACCAGTATGATTTAGATTCTGACCTCTAGTTTCTGAGAACAAATAGTGCTTGATATTTCACACAAGCCAGAAAACACCTATTCACACTCTTATAAAAGCTCCAAAGAAGTTTCTTCTAATGTATTCTGCAGCACTTTGTAAGATACGGTTATATACATAATTTCTAAAGCTGTTTCTAGTGAGAACATCTAACAGGAAAAACAATATACATTATTAAACACTGCAATAAAAGAAAAATAAAAACTATATATAAGAACTTGGAGGGAAAATGCTCAGTCTGTTATGTCCTTTCTCTGGAAGAAAAAGAAGGGGTTATGTAATGATTCCACATAATGTTCCCAGAGGGTCTAGGTGGCAGGTAGACATACGCTGTGAGGCAAGGGAGCTCAGCAGTATTTGATACATGATGACCAACATAATGATCCCTAGGGCTAAAACCACCAGCTACACAAAAGCTGCATAGTTCACCTTATTTAATATTATTATTATTTTATAAAGAATATAAGGTTTTAAACTTTGGAGACTAAACTAGCACAAATCCATTGAAAGCTTTTATTTTTACTTTTATTTGTGTGTGTGTGTGTGTGTGTGTGTGTGTGTGTGTGTGTGTGTGTGTGCACGCACACTGGTTCTGGGGCTTGAACTCAGAGCCTGGGCACTGTCCCTGAACTTGTTTATCTTCTCAAGGCTAGTGCTCTACCAGTTGAGCCACAGTACCACTTCCAGCTTCTTCTGAGCAGTTTATTGGAGATAGAGTCTCACAGACTTTCTTGCCTGGGCTAGCTTCAAACTGTGATCCTCAGATCTCAGCTTCCTAAGTAGCTAGGATTGCAGGTGTGAGCCATCAGTGATTAGTGAAAAATCTTTTTTTTTTTTTTGCCAGTTGGGGGGCTTGGACTCAGGGCCTGAGCACTGTCCTTTGGCTTTCTCAAGGCTAGAGCTCTACCACTTGAGCCTCAGCACCACTTCTGGCTTTTTTTCTATGTATGTGGTACCAAGGAATTGAACCTGGGTCTTCCTGCATGCTAGGCAAGCACACTACCACCAGGCCAAACTCCTGGCCCCAAATCTTTATTTTTTTTATGTGTGTATTATTTGTAAAAGGGATTTCGTTGCAATATTACCATAAATGCATATAATGTATTTGTTGTAATATTACCATAAGTACATATAATGTATTTGGCCATGTTTTTCCTTCTATTATTTCTTTTTCCCTACTCTTCACCCCTACCTCTTTTAGATCAGTACTGGAGCTTGAACTCAGGGCTTTGTGTACTTGAGGTCTGTCCACTAAAGAATGGTATTATACCATTTGAGCTACACCTCCACTTCCATGTTTCTTTGGGTGTGGCTTACTTCATTTATATGAATTTTCCAAGTCTTTCCATTTTCTTATGCATGGGGTGATGTCATTATTTCTGATGGCAGCATAGAATTCCATTATGTATATATACCACATTTCCTTGATCCATTCATCTACTGAGGGGTATCTGGGTTCTTTGCATAGCTAAGCTACAGTAGATGCTGCTGCAATGAACACAGTTGTGCTGGTAGTTTAGGGTGTCCTTGCTTTGGTTAAATGCCCAGAAGGGATTGTTGGATCTATGTGTAGTCTTTTGGAAAAACTTCCACACTGCTTTCCAGAGTCGGTGAAACAGTTTACATTCCTACCAACAGTGTAGTAGCATACCCTTTTGGCCATATCCATGACAGCATCTGTTACTTGTTTTCTTGATAGCAGCCATTCTGACTGGGGTGAGGTGGAATCTCAATGTAGTTTTGATTTGTATTTCTTTTATGGCCAGATATGTTAGACATTTCCTCATGTGTCTATTGGTTATTTTTATTTCCTCTCTAGAGAAGTCTCTTTTTATTTCTTTGGCCCACTTATTAATGGGGTGGTTGTTTTGGGGGGGGTAATTTTTTGAGGTCAAGGCATATTTTAGATATGAGGCCCTTGTCTGTTGTATAACTAGTGAAAATCTTTCCCCAGTCTGTGGGCTTTCTATTTATCTTGCTAGCTATGTCCTTTGCCAGGCAGAAGTTTTGCAGTTTAGTGCCATCCCATTTATCCAGCTTTTCTTTGATTTGTTGTGTTTCTGGACCTTTATTTAGGAAGCCCTGACCTGTGCCAAGGATCCCTAGTGTATCTCTTGTCCCTTCCTGTAATATTTTCAGGGTATCTGCTCTTACCTCGAGGTCTTTGATCCATTTGGAATTGAGTCTGGTGCAGGGTGGCACATAAGGATCTAACTTCAGTTTTCTACATGTATATGGCCAATTATGCTGGCACCATTTGTTGAAGAGGCTATCTTTCTTCCATCTGATGACTTTGGCTTTGTTATCAAAGATTAAGTGGCCATAGGACTGCGGGATCATTTCTGGGTCCTCAAGTGTATTTCATTGGTCCTCAGGCTTGTTCATATGCCAGTACCAAGCTGCTTTTATAACTATGGCTTTATAATAGGGTTTGAAGTTTGGAATTGAAATTCTTTAAGCACTTTTTTCTTGCTAAGAATTGTTTTTGCTATTCAGGTCTTCAGTTATTCCATATGAATTTTTTAGATAACTTCTTCTATTCCATTAAAGAATGTTGCTGGGATATTGATGGGTATTGCATTGAATATATAGACAGCTTTTGGCAGTCTTGCCATTTTCACAATGTTAATCCTCCCAATCCAGAAGAAAAGGAGGTTTTTTCACTTCCTTAAATTTGCTTTAATTTCCTTTTTCAGGTTTTTAAAGTTTTCACCATAGAGGGCCTTCACTTCTTTGATTAATTCCTAGATTTTTTTGAGGCTATTTCAAAAGGAATTGCTTTTCTGATTTCATTGTTGGCATACAGAAAAACTACTAATTTTTGTGGGTTAATGTTATACTCTGCTACTTTGCCAAAGTTTTAAATCAGTTCAAATAACTCAGGAGAGACATGTAGTTCTTTAAATACATGATCATGTCATCTGCAAAGTGGGAGAGTTTTACTTCTTCTTTCTATATTTGGTATTTGGATCACCTTTATGTTTGCCTCTGCTTTATTGCTCTAGCTAGGAATTCCAATACTATTCTGAAGGGGAATGGAGAGAACAGACCTCCTTGTCTCATTCCTGATTTTAGAGGAAATGGTTTTAAAAATTTTCTCCATTAAGTATAAATCTAGTTGTAGGTTTGTCTTATACAGCCTTTATGATACTGAAGAATATTCCATAGATTTCTAGTTTCTCTAGTGTTTACATCATAAATGGGTGTTGGACCTTGTCAAATGCTTTTTCTGCATCTATTGAGATGGTCCTGTGGTTCTTGTCCTTGCTTAGATTAATGCGTTGAATTCCATTAATTGACCTGTGTATATTGAACCAGCATTGCATCCCTGGAATGAATCCTGTTTGGTCATAGTATATAAGTGTTTTGATTATTTGTTGAAGTCAGTTGGCCATAATTTTGAGAAGTTTTACATAGATATTTATTAAAGGAATGTATCTATAGTTCTCTTTCTTTGACGGGTTCTTATCTGGTTTGGGGATGAACTCACCCAATCTTCTCAAACATTTTCATTTCAGTTTCTATGACAACTGTGAAAGTGGTTCTGGATAGCTGCCAAGAGTTGTATACTTGTTCCTTCCACATCATTTGTACTTTTAATGTGTTTTACTGTCTCCTTTATGAGTCATGAGCCTATTTCCATAAGTATTTAGAAGTGTTGAAGATAGTTATTTGCACTTCATTAAATGAAGTTTCTTGGTATCTATTTATACCCACTGTCTTCTAAAAGTGGCATGGATGTCGTTTTTTGTTATTTTTAGTTCTGTGAAGGCATGCCATTTCTTCTTTTTAGAAAATACAAACTTCTTACTCAGAAAACTTGCCATCACTTGAGCCATAATTCCGGCTTTTTGCTAGTTAATTGGAGATGTAAGATTCTCAGATTTGTCTTTCAGGGTTGGCTTCAAACTACGATTCTCAGATTTCATTCTCCTAAGCAGCTAGGATTATGGGCATGAGCCACCAGCCCATCTAGGAGTTGTTTTTAACTGTTATATTCAACTGCCTCTTGTATAAATTAAAGAGCAAGGCTGCTGAGTACAAAGCTGGGGACTGTCATTCCCATGCTATTTAACCTGAGTAGACCTCCATGACTGGACAGAGAATGAGGCTAGACAGAAAGCAACTGATTCCTCCTGATAGAGGTCTCTGGTGTCTCTGACTGGTCTCAGATAATCTCTGGTCCTAAAGTTTCCTTAGAACTGCTTTCCTAAAATGATGTTCACTGAGAACTAGTGTGACAGAACTAATATCCCCATAAAGGTATGTGCAACTACCATCTGTAAAGAAAAGATTGGTCCAAGTTCAAGGCCAGCCTGGGCAAAAGTTAGTGAGATTCTTCCCATGTCAATCAATAAGCTGGGCATAGTGGCATGGATTTGTGGTATCTACTACACAGGAAGCATTATGGTCTGAGGTTGTCCTAGACAAAAATACGTCCTATTCAAAACTGAAAGAAAAAAAGGAAAGGATTGGGGGTAGGCTCAAGTGAGAGAGAGAGCACCTGCCTAGCAAGCTTGTGGTTTTCCAAATCTCAGTACCACCTCCTCCACACACACCTCAGCTACTTAAACAAAGTCTAAAAATGGTTGAATGTATTCAGAGAGATATTAAACAAACACGAGTAGTTCTTTACATGAACTTCCAGGAAAAGAGAATGTGGTTATCCTATTTTCTGACCATGCTTGACTATATCTATAGCCCTGAAGTCATGTTTCCAGGAATAGTTTGTATTTTGGGAGCCACTTGATGTTTAGCTGGATATGGCTGTGAGAATGCAGGCTTTGTTTTATAGACACATTCAACAGAAATGAACCATAACTGATTCTAGGGATCACTGCCTTAGAATCAGGTTCCTCTGAGTGCTCTACTTCACTGGTTCCTCTAACCTGTTGTCTTCACCCTCTCCTCCTCCTCCTCCCCTCCAGGGGTCAAAGTTTTTACATTACAAGATAATGTGCACTGTTCCTCCTCAACTGACATTCTGTTTCCCAGGCTACTCGTTCTCTTAACTAAAACCTGCATTCTTTAAGAATCTTGTTCCTATCTCCTGGAAGTTAACTATGCCCTATCTATTCATTGCCTATTTCCTGGCTTCTGCAATCTGATCTATAAGAGTTGACAGGCCCAGTGAGGTGGCTCACACCTGCAATCCTAGCTACTCAGGAGGTTGAGATCTGAGGATTGCAGTTCAAAGCAAGTCTGGGCATTAAAGTCTGTGAAACACTTATCTCCAGTTAACCACTAGAAAACTGGAAGTGGCACTGTGGCTCAAGGGGTAGGGCAGTAGCCTTGTGCTGAAAAACTCGGGAACAGTGCCCAGGCCCAGAGTTCAATCCCCATAACCCACTCCCCCCCCCAAAAAAATGTTTTTCAGCATTATCTAACCTGACTGCAAACAAGATTGCTGTTCCTTTTTTTTTTTTTTTGCCAGTCCTGGGCTTGAGCTCAGGGCCTGAGCACTGTCCTTGGACTTTCTCAAGGCTAGAGCTCTACCACTTGAGCCTCAGCACCGCTTACGGCATTTTTCTATGTATGTGGTACTGAGGAATCAAACCTGGGTCTTCGTGCATGCTAGGCAAGCACTCTACCACTAGGCCAAACTCCTGGCCCCTACTGTTCCTTTCTTTTGTCCCCCCACCAACGTATCTCTCAATCAGTGCAAGTATAATAATTACTTCTGTGGGAGAATACACCATTCCATTTATGAATACTTTCCAGCACTAGAGTCATTCTGGATTCCTCAAGCTCATGCAGAGTAACCTCAAACAAACAAATAAAACAGCAAAACAACAACAAAAACAAAAACAAACTGAGAAGTCTCACTAATGCTATGAGTTCAATAATCCTGAATCTGCTATTGAAAAAGGCTAAACCAGGTACTGGCAGCTTATTCAAGAAACTAATATGTCAGGATCATGGTTCAAAGCTTGTCTGGGCAGAAAAGTCTATGAGACTCTTATTTCCAGTTAACCAACAAAGAGGCAGAAGAGGCGATATGGTAGAGAAATGGTAGAATGGCAGCCTTGAGCAAAAAAGCCAAGTGAGAGCTCAAGGCCCTGAGTTCAAGTACAGTACTGACATGAAAACGAAACCAAACTATCAAGGCAGACACATTTAAAAAAGGCTCCTCTGAAATCAAAACTTCTTTCATCCTCTCAACTAGAAATGGCCCTCCATTTGACTGAGTTACTATTGGGAAAAATAGACTCAACTACCCACTATTAACACCTCACTATTAATCTCCTGACTTCCTAAGCAGGGCAACCTTTTTATAGGTGATCTGAAGTCATCAAATCGGTCTCTGGGGGGTACTGATGAGCTGACTGTAATTTTTATTTCTATGGTGACATTAACTGGGCTTAAATCTCACTGACAAGTTAGAGTTGATATTTTTGATGACTTGAGGGAAAAGAAAGGAAAATACTATAGCTTTTGGCTGGTTAAAGGGGAGACAAATTTGGCACTTTTTAAAGGAAAAATAATCATTAAAATAATTTAGAATTATTAATCCACTAAGAATCAGAGCACAGGCCAATGCCTGTCATTGAGTTAATAATAGTTGGAGATTCATTTCAGACATAGCTTTTGTGAGGTCATTTTTTTTGAGGCCAGTGGTGAAAAGCTTCATAGCCACAGAGCAACATTTGGCAATAAATTAGTTCAGCTTGTTTCCACATGGCCCCCAAATCTTCATTTGTTCCATCATGAAAAACAAACTTTCATTTGCTTGAAGTAGGGGAAAATAAATGATTTTCCTTCTCACATTTTGACAATTTAATTTTTAGCATGCTCATATGTTAGTCTTTAAAGCACACCACTAACTACTCTTTTCCTTGTTTGGTTTTAGTCTCTGTAAAGAAAAAAAATGCATTTTTTCCCTTTTAACAGAAAGAGCTAAATTTTTCTCAAGGCAAAAGCAATAAAAGCCCAAAGAAAACAGATGTGACTTAACAGAGTACTGAGTGTGGATGGGGAAAGCTCTTCTCCGGCTGCTCGGCGTGTGAAATGAGCTGCTATGTTTCAGATAGTGGTCAGCTCAGGCCATTACTCCTGGCTGATGGGAAACAAGAGATATAAATAACTCTTTTATTCCTGGGACTCTAGATTCAGGGTAAGAAATGATCACTTTTAACTGTGGTATGCAGCAAATGTGACTTGTCCAAAACGATTCAGTTAAAGGCAAAAACTCAACAACAACAAACCACCCAAAGGCTTGAGAAATGTTACCTGGATTACTGAAGTTTGAAAAATATCCTATGACCATAGTGAAGTAGTGGGTAGTGTGCTATTATGGCACTAATAATAACAGCTACATTTCTGAGCACTTATTATGGGATAAAGTCTATTCTATGAAGAATTTTAGTATTTATAACTCATTTAATCCTGTGAGACAGGTAATGGCATCTACATTTTAAAGAACTGGAAATGGAGGATTAAAGAGGACACTTATACAACTTTGGGAAGGCCACACAGTTCTCTAGACCCTGAAGATCAAATTCATCGGGTTGTCATTGTTGAGACACTGCTCTATCATGTGAGTCACATGATTTGGGAAAGCACTTTAACCTCTTTTTTTTTTTATTAACATTGATTTTTACATCATATTTTAAATGACAAGTTTAACAACCAAGTGTTCAAGGGGGGAATCTCTATTTACAATCACTGGGACTTAGTATTTAGAACTTAATCAAAATTAGACGAAGGGTCTGTATGTTCTTTTTTTTTTTTTTTTTTTTTTTTTTGCCAGTCCTGGCCTTGAATTTAGGGCCTGAACACTGTCCTTGGGCTTTTCTCAAGGCTAGTGCTCTACCATTTGAGCCACAGCACCCCTTCTAGCTTTTTTTTATGTATGTGGTATGGAGGAATGGAACTGGGGTCTTTGTGCATGCTAAGCAAGCACTCTACCACTAGGCCAAACTCCCAGCCATCAAGTAGTAGATTTTAAGTGAGGAAATCATATGAAATGCAACATAGTAACTGGCAAGAGTAAATGTTTCATATTCACTATTTGTTACTAGTGGAAAAAGACCAATAGTTCCTAAATTATTAGTTAGAGGTTTCATTTTATTTTGTCAAAACTGGGTTTAAATTCACAGCTTCATATTGCCAGCCAGCCATTCTACTGATAAGCCACACTTTTACTGCTTCTTTGCACTGCTAATTTTGGGGGATAGAATTTTACTTGCGATCCAGGTGTGTGCTGGTGTCATGATTCACTTGTTTAGTATTCTTACAGCAAAGAAAACATCTCCAGGTCTTGACTGAGAAGGAATTGCAAACTTTTCTGCCCATGATGGCCTTGAGCTGAAATCCTCCTAATCTCACACTCATAAGCAGCTAAGACTGCAAGTGCTTGGCTTTTCTTGATAGAGTGTGTGTGTGTGTGTGTGTGTGTGTGTGTGTGTACTTTTAGTATTACCTCTTGGGAATTTCTTGGGATCAAGAGAAGTTAGTCACACAGTCCATTCTAAATATGAATTTGTGAGTCTGAGTTTAATTTATATCCTTTAATTTGTTGAACTAATTCATTGCTTCTTCTAATGTTTCGCTTGTTTTTTTTTTTTTTTTTTTTTTTTTTTGCCAGCTCAGGGCCTGAGCACTGTCCTTGGACTTTCTCAAGGCTAGAGCTCTACCACCTGAGCCTCAGCACCACTTCCGGCTTTTTTGTATGTATGTGGTACCAAGGAATCGAACCTGGGCCTTTGTGCATGCTAGGCAAGCACTTTAACCACTAGGCCAAACTCCCAGCCCCTAATCTTGGTTTTTTTAAGTTCATAATTAACTCAGCTGAGCATATTGATGTTTTATTATTTTCCTTTGTTATAGTTACAACTTGCATTTATTTTTCTCTTAATCTTTCTGGGCAGCAGCTATAGTCTAGTAATAAACAGAAACTGACTTTACCATTCTGGTTAAGATTTCCTGTGTTAGGGCTGGGAGTTTGGCCTAGTGGTAGAGTGCTTGCCTAGCATGCACGAAGACCTAGGTTCAATTCCTCAGTACCACATATATAGAAAAAAGCCAGAAGTGGTGCTGAGGCTCAAGTGGTAGAGCTCTAGCCTTGAGAAAGTCCAAGGACAGTGCTCAGGCCCTGAGCTCAAGCCCAGACTGGCAAAAAAAAAAAAAAAAAAAAAAAAAAAAAAAAAGATTTCCTGTGTTAGTCCCTCTGTAGGGCCTCTGCAAATCCTTTTCTTCAGATCTTCTTGTCCTGTTAGGTTGTCAAAACCAATTTAAGAATTGCTTCTGCTGTGATAATTCACTGTGCTCTTCCCAGCCAGAAGAAAGAGCAATTTCGTTATTCTAAATAGTGGATCTCAATTTGGGATAAATTTTTACTCAGAGGACATTTGTAGTTGTTAAAACTGAGGGGAAGGGCACCACAGACATCTAGTAGGTAAAAGATTGCAGAAAGGCTAAGCATCCCACAATGCAGTCAGTAACTCCTTCAGTGATGAATTATCTATCCCAAAATGTCAGGAGGGTTGAAATTCAGGATATTGTTTTAAATTGAAGGCTCATGTATGCTACATTTTACTGTCTACTTAAGAATTTCTATAGTTTATCATAAATTGTAAATTATTTACAGATAAGAATTCTATAATAATAATTTTTGTGCTTGTCTTGGGGCTTGAACTTAGGGTCTAAATGCTTGTGCTCTTACCACTTGAGTTCCTTCTTCAGTAGTTAACTGGAGACAAGAGTCTCAAGGACTTTCCTGCCTGGGCTGGCTTGAACCATGATCCTCAGATCTCAGCTTTCTGAGTAGCTAGAATTATAAGCACGGGCCATCAGTGCTGAGCAATAATCTTTTTATCATTAATGTTCAAGCTAATTAGCAAAACCTGCATTATACCCATCTTTATTATCTTTTAAAATTGGATTTAATCAGTAATCAAACATTCACTACAAAAATTGGTAGAGGTTATATGAAAAGATACACAATTAAGGAGTTGGGAGTTTGGTCTAGTGGTAGAGTGCTTGCCTAGCATGCACGAAGACTGGGGTTCAATTCTGAGGTACCACATATGTAGAAAAAAGCCAGAAGTGGTGCTGAGGCTCAAGTGGTAGAGCTCGAGCCTTGAGAAATTCCAAGGACAGTGTTCAGACCCTGAGCTCAAGCCCAGGACTGGCAAAAAAAAAAAAAACAAAAAACAAAAAACAAAAACAGAAAATACACAATTTCCTTAAAACATTTGATAAACAAGAAAAATTGTAGGATTAATTTTTTTTAATATATAAAGTTCATGTGTTGGTCTTTCTTATTTCTGATTTTATATGACTTCTCCAAATGATTCTACAAACCACAACACATAAAAAATAATATGCTGGAAAGGATACAATACACATATGAATGCATTTAGAAAAGCATTTTAACCATGAAAAATGTGACAATGTTGACTAAAAATTCTACTAGCAGAATCAAACCAAGGAGGGAAAGAAAAAATGGAAACACTTTCAAGACGTGAGGCTCAAGGGAAAGAAAGATGAGGAGGGAAACAAATGCTCAACATACCAACACTAGTGTCACATTTAAGAAAAAAAAAAAAAGATCTCCCTAGAAGAGGATAGGCATTGTTTTACTTTAAGTGTCTAAAGTATCTGTGCTCATTTTCATATGTCAGCAGCAATTCAAACAATTCTATCATTTTTTCACCAATGATATTTCCAACAAAAGCAAGAAGATATGAGTAAATGATAGTTTCACTACAGAACAGAAATCTTTCTTATGGCCAAGAAAACTACTGTTATTTTCCATTAATAAGTATTCGCAAAATAAACAGTTTGAAGAGTATACTTCTGTGTTACATTTAGAAGATAAATTACAATAGGTAGTTACTGAGTGCATTAATTTTTACAGTTTTTATTCTGATGGAGTAGAGAGGTAACAAGGCAGCAAATAATGTATTTTCAAGTAGGATGGTCTATTAACTAATACAGATGTCTTCATTGTATTTTATTATATCTATAAAAATTTTGTAACATTAATAACAACAATATTACAAAATGCTAACTTGCAGTGGCCACTAACAAGAGCAATGGGCACAATGAAAATGCAAGTATTTGTATGAGACAAGAGTACCTCCAACTCAGCATGAGCTATGAGTGAGTGAGATTCACATCCATTTCAGTAATTTTTCCTCAGTTTTAAAAGTATACATGTTTATGTACTTCATTTCTTGATCACACAGTGCTATAAATGCATGAATTAAATAATTACTTACCTAATAAATCAGAGGCTCTCAGATTTTCTTTCAGGAACAAAACAGAAATAATGGCACTACCTATAAAGAAAATGGGCATTAATAGTTTCAATATAAAAAGATGTATTACACAATGCTATTTGAAAGTAGTTAATCATTTTCTCTCTTTTTTGGGGGGAGGGGCAGTCCTGGGCTTGAGCTCAGGGTCTGAGCACTGTCCTTGTGTTTTCCCAAGGCTAGAACCCCACTACTTGAGCCACAGCACCACTTCCAGCTTTTTTCTATGTTTGTGGTACTGAGGAATTGAACCCCAGTCTATATGCATGCTAAGCAAGCCCTCTTAGCACTAGGCCAAACTCCCGGCCCAACATTCTATTTCTGTAAGCTTCACTAGCTGTGTCCCAACATAGACACAAGCAGTGTGGCTGTAAGCATGTCTTTCTCTCCCCTCTCCTCTTTTGTGTTTGAAGACCATGGAACTCTGTCCTTTTCCCATGGACCTACAACAGTGTGGCTAGGCTAATCCCTGGTCTACAGAAAAATCCTCATGAAAGTTTATTGCATGGCTAAATGTATGGATGAGGAGGAAGAGAGGAAAAAGCAAGGAAAGGAGGGAGGGTTAAATGAAGGAGAGAAGGAGAAGACAGAAGTGGAGAGAAAAGAAAAGGAAAAGGGGAAGGAGGAAGGCAGAGAGTACAGAAAGGGCTGGAAAGGCAGGAGAATGATGAAAGGGTGACTTCCATTAAGATGTATTATACTTAGAGACTGATTTGCTGAATGGTACTTTCTTTGTAAAACAACTTAAAGATAATAATACAGTTAAAATTCTTCATAGATATAATACTAATTCAATATAATACTCCATTAAATTGTTGCTGCATTAAATGTGAGCTTGGTGACAGGGTGCAGTGGCTTATGCCTGTAATCCTATGTAGTCCTAGCTATTCAGGAGACTGAGATCTGAGGATCGTGGTTCAAAGCCAGCACAGGCACTAAAGTCTGTGAGGCTCTTATCTCCAATTAACCACCAGAAAACCAGAAGTGGGGCTGTGACTCCAGGGATAGGGCCGTATTCTTGAGCTGAAGAACTTAGGGACAGCACTCAAGCCCAGAGTCCAAGCCCCATGACCGACAAAAAAAAAAAATACCACAGTAACAATTTTACATCAGAAACCTTCTTTTAAGACAGGCTGGAATGCTCTTGTATTCTTTTTTTTTTTTTGCAATTTAATCACTGGATTTTAATATTTTCTCATATGCAACAGATCTGTGTATATATATGTGTGTGTGTGTGTATGTGTGTGTGTGTGCATACACATACATACTTATACACACAAGTAGGTGGTATCAAAGTTTGAACACTGTACCTTGTGCTTAATGGGCAAATGTTCTACTGTTTTTGGCAGTGCTGCTATTTGAATTTAAAGCCTTGTGTTTGGCTTGCTTATTTAACTGGTGCTCTATCACTTCTACATCTTGTCTTGCCAATCCTAGGGCTTGAACTCAGGGTCTGAGCACAGTCCTTGGACTTTCTCAAGGCTAGAGCTCTACCACTTGAGCCACAGCACCAGTTCCAGCTTTTTTCTGTGTATGTGGTACCGAGGAATTGAACACGGGTCTTCGTGCATGCTAGGCAAGCACTCTATCCAGTAGGCCAAACCATGGCCCTGCTCTTGTATTCTTTTCCAACTTGTTTTTCAATTAAGCTCTCTCTCTCTCTCCTTTGAGTTAATCTTTGTGCTTATAAGTTTCCTGGGAGGATATTTATAGAAATGGGAGTTTCAAACAGCATAAATGAAGCATAAGAAATGTTCACCAAACGTACTTAATTAGCATGCTTAATTGAATGGTGTGGCTGTAAAATATTAAAGCAAAACTTTCTAAAGATAAACTCATGTGTGGTGATAGAGCCTATTCAATTAAGTTTGGAACAGGTATAAAAACATAAGGAAAATTTCTATTTCAGGTTTAGACCAAAATAATTCAAGGCAACTAATTTCACATGTTTAGAAGAGGCATAAACCTCAAGATGCCCACAAACCACTTCCCTACCATTGCCTTGCACTAAGGAATGCTTCCAAGTGGAAAGAGGTAGGTTAGTGATCAAACACAAATGGAGTACAGCCACACAGCATGCATGAAATGCACTGCACAGCAGCAGCCCCGCAGGTGACGATTTCACAGTGAAGGGCTCCAGGAAGATGGGAGATACCGCCCTCGCACAAGGAAGGAATGTTAGCAGTGGGAGATGTCTACTGGTCCTAGTCGATGTGACCAGGAGTCACAAGTACAAATCAGCTATTGTCTAGCCACCCCGAGCCACTCAGCAAACACTGTTACTGCAGCAGAGCTGGAGCAGGCGCACGACTAACCCATTATCCAATTATCCAGAGATCTTTCTAGTACATCCCAGTCCTTGCTTCCCTTGACACTAGAAAATACATTATTTCCTTTCCACATTTTTTTTTTGTCAGTTGTGAGGCTTAAACTCAGGGCCAGGGCACTGTCCCTGAGCCTCTTTGTGCTCCAGGATGGAGCTCTACCACTTGATCCATACTGACATTTCCAGTTTTTGAGTGGTTAATTGGAGATAAGAGTCTTGTGGGGACTTTTCTGCCTGGGCTGGCTTAGAACTACCATGTTCAGATATGAGCCTCTTGAATAGCTAGGATTACTGATGCCTGGCCCTTTCCACAGTTTTCTAAATATATCTTACTTTCAGAAGGAGGAAGGAAAAAAATGGCACAGGGGAAATAGCAAAGCAAAGAGAGCATGTTTGTAAGAAACACTTGAAATATGTTATAGGTACCAAACTACATAAATTACTATAAAATATCAGAGCTTTATGAAATAGCATATACTAGTCGTTTCTGGAAAAATTTAATCTACTGCATTTTCACACTCATCTGATTTTTTTTCTGCTCTAAGAGAACATGAGATTTTCTACTAAGTGTTTAGATGAAAATATTTATCTATTGATCTAGTAAAGGAATAAGAAAAAAGAACAGTCTACCATAATAATGGTTACTTGGGATTCATTTATATGTGAAAGCTGGTTGAAATTGGAGCTGCACTGAGCAAGGACAGCATGGGAGCATGACTCCATAAACAAGAAAGAATAAACTGGAGCTACCATCATCTTTGCAATCTGTCCAACCTGATTCTCTGCAGTTGTTAATACAGCAATAGCCATTGTCTGCTGAAAACAGGGAAGGGGGAAATTATTATACATCCCTTCCTATAAGAAAATTTAATACTCAAAAATTGCAAGAGTATTTCAAGATCAAAATACCCCAAACAGGACACATCTGCAAAAGAAAACAGATGTGTGGGAAGTATGCTACTGCAGTGATTACTGAGGTAAATTTGGGCTAAGGTCATCAAGACCCTCAGAACAGAGAATGGTCACTGATCTTAGTGTTTAATTACAATTGCTGAGGAAGGAAAACAGGTGTAAGGAAAAAAGGGAAATGCATGATCTCTTAGGCATTAGGAAGGTTGATCATATGCTCTTGAATTCAGACAGGCTATTTTCCCAGGCAATACTTATGGCTCACACTCTGCCACAGAGTTGTTATCCTTGGCAAGTGGGGAATGTTTACAGAATTTGACACCTTTCCCCCACAAGCTTATCAACAATTGATGGTAGATGATGCTACTGTAGTTGCCAGGAGAATCATCTCATCTTGAGGCCTATATATAAAACTTGTGAAAGGGGCTTGAGCTGAGCTGTCTTCAACTCCTTATTTCATTATCCTTAAGGAAATGCTCAGCTGGAAAGGGTGAGGCTGATTCATGAGGATGCTGTTAAGCCAAAAAAGACTTCCGGCTCCTGTTGCTCAAAGTCTCACTGTGGGTGAAAAGGAGTAAGTCCTACTGAAGAACTCTGGAGCCCTGAACTTGTACAGGATGGCAGGTTGCTGGGTTCTATTGTAGGCTATGTTAAGAACAATCTGTAGCCATGCTACACAGTTAGCATATTACCTCTTCTGTTTTATTTTTTAATCTGGTGAGACGAAGCAGCACATGTGCTTTGTGCTTTCCAATTACTCATTTTGCTTGAATATGTTACAGATCAAGCTGTGCCCCCTGGTGTTTTTTTTCCCAAGAAGCTTGGAGAATCTAGGGTAGGGGAGGGAAGCAAGAGACAAAAGTTCCAAAATGCCCAGGGTCTATGTCTTCTGGTGTGGCAGAAAGCACCAAGATTTACTGCAATTCCCCACCCCCCCTCCCTCCTTCCCTCTCCTTCTTGTCAGTCATGGGGCTTAAGGCCTGGTTGTTGTCCCTGAGCTCTTTGGCTCAAGGCTAGCACTCTACACTTGGAGCCATAGCACCACTCCTGGTTTTCTGGTGGTTAATTGGAGATAAGCGTCTCAAGGGCTCTCCTGCTCAGACCTCAGATCTGTCAGCCTCTTGGGTTGCTAGGACTACAGGTGTGGGACACCAGTGCCCAGCTAATACCTTTCATTACTCATCAATGAATTAGGTTGTATCACAAATAGGAAAGATAAATGGATAAAGGGAGAGTCCCCTACATTAATAATTCAGAAAGGAGAGTAAACAAAGCAGAGGAAAGAGTCCAACTTCACAGTAATAACAGAAAGGCAAGAGAAAGCCAGGTACTACTTTACACATGCCATTTTGAGGCTGAGTACTCAGAAGGAAGCAATAAACTCAGTACTCCTCTATATGGTTAGTGTCATTGTGAATTGATAAACCTGATGGGCGATTTCACAGTTCCTCTTAAAAGCACCAAACTGTTCAAATTCTTTGACTTTTAATTTTACATCTGGAAATCTGTCCTACAACAAAATTTTTAAAAAAAAGAAAAAGAGAAAAAGAAGAGGAGACAAGTCTACTACTGCAACATACTTTTTTTCAGAGTGGGCAGGACTATTATGTAGTCAGAAAAAATATTACAAAAAGTTATACAGTTATATTAAAATATGTACGGTACCATATTAAAAGACATAAATTTATGTTTAGACAGCAATTATGATGTGCCAGTGTTAATACAATAATGGTGGCTAAATAGTCTACTGAGAATTTGGCAAGAAATAGCTAATTCCATATCTCATCCAATATCCCTAAGACACAAGTGTCATTTTATAGGTGAGAAAATAAGGGCAGAAGAGGCTTAATTCACAACACAGTGACTCCAGGGCCACACAGATTTTTTTCTCAAAAAGCTTTAAAGAAACATAACATGAATACAATATTTTCATTACAGAAGAAGTATACATTTTACTATGGTGATCTTCATTGGTAATATGCCTTGAGCATTTAAAACTGGTGACATAGTAGATTTTAAATGTTCTTACCACCAAAAAGTAAGAATGTGAGGTTATAGTGAATGCTTTGATTAGATCTTTCTTTGGTATCCCTCTGCAATGTACACACATATCAAAAAAATTATATACATTGTTTATAATCACTGCTTGCTAATTAAAAACTTTTACAGTAGTTAAAATTAATAAACAAAATTAAATAAACGATACTACACCAAAACAGAGGCTATATTATACAAGCAGGGGCTTTCTAGGAGCCATGGCTAGGAGAGGAAGGCATTAGGAATAGTATACTTTCCATGGGGAAAGGACAAGAAAGTCCTCAAGTATTTTGTCTCACGCAAACAGTGCTGACATGGGGCCATTTATTAATACATTCACTTAGTCTCCAAGTCCCAATGCTCTCTGTCAGGAAGAATATCATCAACAATTTCAGTGGACTGACAACTCCAGTGAGGTTAGCCATCACATGGAGATATAGTCTGGTCAAGGCTGCTATAAGAGAACCTGCAATTGAACATTATGATTCTGATTTCCAGATGAAAATGAAGGTCAATTGAACTTTTCTGGTGACCTCATCCAAAGCAAGTGTAGATATGGGGGAGCCAGTCCCAGGAGTAGGTATGTGTCCTGGATTCTTCATGCTTCTTAATCTACTTAGAAGTGAACCCCAAGTTTGCCCTGCAGTCATCCCTCTGTGACATCTGACATCACTTGGTTTATGAGGCTCATGCCAGACCTGCTATTATTATGGAAGAGTTATTCAACTTAATTTGGTCAAGATGATGCTCAAGATCACCAGAAAGGAAAGAGAGGAGAGAGCAGAGAGAGCAAGAAAGCAGAGAGGGAAGACAAAGGAGAGAGAGGAGAAACAAGGAGTGAGACAGGGAGGAGAGGGAGAAGGAAAGGGAAGGAGGAAGAGAGGAGGAAAGAGAATAACAACTATATATTGATCTGGTGCACTTCTTTTGTAACTGAATAAACTGAAAAGGCAAATGTTAGCATGTCAGTAGTGATTTTTGTGTCTGTAGGATAAACAAGCATCCCTATTTTTTTCCATCAGTCATGGGGCTTGAACTCTGGGTTTGGGGGCTGTCCGTGAGCTCTTCAGCTCAAGGCTAGTGCTCTACTACTTGAGCCACAGAACCACTTTTTGATATGTGCATTTCACTTAAAAATTTTCCCCCTAAATTAGTTTTTTCAATTAACAAGGTTTAATAATACAGAAGAGATTTCAGTGGCTATTTAAATGTATATGGTATGGCTGTTTTAAAGATCATTTTGTTCACTTTCATTTCCCCATTTCTTTACCCTTTATTACGTGTGTGTGTGTGTGTGTGTGTGCATGTGTGCATGCATACACGCGTGCACGCACATGTGCATGTACTAGGGATGGAGCCCAGGGCTACATGCAAGTTAGACAAATTCTCTGTTACTGATCTATAGTAAAGACTTGTTAGTATCCCTTTTTGCAAAGTTATATTTAATGTGACAGGCGTTCGTGGCTCATGTTTGTAATCCTAGCTACTCATGAGGCTGAGTTCTAGGGATTACAGTTCAAACCAGTATGGGCAGAAAAATCTGAGAGACTCTAGCTCCAATTAACCAGCAAAAATCAGAGGTGGGGGTGTGGTTCCAATGGTAAAGCACCAGCCTGTGAATAAGAATTCAAGCCCCAGTACTGGCACAAAGAAACAAGTAACAAAAACAAAACAGCACAAAAGAAGATACATTTTATGTAAAGCTAAAACAATTACACATGACTTAGATGAAATTATGGGTATAATTCTCTCTGATTTAGTTGGAAAGAAAACAATCTTTGTTAAAAGGTGACGAGCTCTGCTGTGAAGGCATGGGTATGTGAAATCTCATCTATTCTCCAAATGAAAATTTCATTATCTTTTTTCTGGGACATTTGATATACTGTTTAACCTCAGTGGTTTGAAAAGAAACTAGACAACATGCTTATAAAAATAGGAAGTTAGGATACAAAATTGTAAAAAAAAAACCCTATAAAGTCCCCCCAAACCCTGTAACATTAAAAGAACATATTTATACAATAATGCTACAAACAGAATCTTACATGTAAATATCTGGCTTGTGGTTTCTGACCACTTATAATGGCAACCTTATTGTACTGCTAAGATGAAACCACAGAAACACTTTCATGTCAGGCACCATCAAGCCTCAAGCATATGAATGCAGTGCACTCACTGGCTCAATCTGCTTTTGCTGTGTTGAGGCTTCACTCTGAAATTATCATTCTCTATTAGCTGTAGAGTTAGGATTTGAAGGATGTGGCAATTTGAAAAAAAATGTCATCTTAGAGAGAGAGAGAAAGTGAGAAAGAGAAGTTATCCTGCTATCCTGGTGGCAGGAAGGAAAGTATTGAGAAATTCATTTCGATGAATTTTTTTCTATTGTAATTTACTGAAGATAATGAAGATACAATCCTTGGTGGCAATTTTCCTAATTCCGGATGAGGAAAAAATTTACCTGGACTAAGAACAATAATCCTTTCTTTGTATTTTTCTTGGCGTGCATTAGTGATTAAACTTGAAAAAAACTTCAAAGAAAGGGAAAAAAGTAAAAATATCACCACTGACAAGATTAATTCTGCATTATAAATTTAATAGCACATTACTTCATCATTTAGCAATTGCTCTAGAAATACTTTGTGTCATTCTAAAAAATTAAAGATAGGTGGAAAGGATGTTTCAAATAAAGCTTTACGCTTCAAGAATGCTTTCTGCTTGAAAGTGTCTGAGCAAACATAAAATTAAAACGTCAGACTTTTGTTCCACCCAGTTTATGTAAGCTGATTTTGGACAAATATGCTGAAGAAATAATGCAGCAAGTCACTTTGGAATGAGATCTTTGAGCATTAGAAGCAGTGTCCATATGAAGTGTGGCTATTCACAAATATCGGTGAGGGCTCCGCGCCACAAAGCCTTGATCAGGGGTAATACTCAGGGCACTGCTCACAGATTCATGGCATCCAGGTTTATATGAAGCTATGGGTCACTTGCTCATTGGTCTGTTTGTGCTTCTGTCCATTTGTTTCTAATAAAAATCTTGGAGATCAAAGTTGCTGCTCTTGTCGACAAGACTCTCTGGAATTCTGAAGGCCTTGCAAGGGGTTTTTTTTTTTTTTGGCTACTCTATGGCCACCATATAATGGGTTAGAGATACATTTAACTTTGGGCTACATAACAGCCCAAGGAAACAATGAATTTTATATCACATATTTCAACAGGAGGAGCAGCTAGTATATTAGGGAATATTAGAAATGGAGGAGACATCACTCACAGGACTCACTCTCCTTTCATTCTCTCTGTAAAGTTAACTCTCCAGTCTTAACCCAAATTAGCCCTACTTTTCTTAGGAAATTATTCTAGATCCAAAGAGACCTTATCATGGCTAATTTTATCTTTCCCTATAATATTTCAAATATTTGATTTCATAGAATTCATTCTAAATTCAAGCTGTTTGCCACTCACTTCTATTCAGCTTGGCCCATGCAAAGTCAAGTAATGAGTTTGTGTGTCTCATGCAACATTTGAGAGAGGAAATGTTCTTTAGCTTTAGTTTCTTACCATCAACTATTTCATCTGAAGCACTGCTAGAAGATGTATTTTGAAAAGTAGTTTCTTTGCTATTTACTAGAAATCAGTACATGCACAAACTCAGACCTGAAAAGCATTACTGCTTCCACTCATCATCTTCTGTCTCCCTATCTTGTAGCAATTCCCTTCCATACCTATCCCCTTCCACCCCTAGACAGATTGATTTCATACTGAGTGAGACAGCCCATGAACCTTAATGCCATCTGGGCTTTTAGATTGTTGATGACTTCTTTATTTTTATCATCTTTGAATGTTTGGACATAGCATAGATCACAGTCACAGGGATAAGTAGGAAATAGATAGCAATTCAATTAATTAAAGAATATGTGCCCTTTGGAGATGTACACATAGAACCTAACTAACTCGACAGGTTTAGAAACTAACTAGTTATATGAAAGTGAATATCCACAAGTGCCCTGTAAAGAACTTGTAACCACTGGGGAAAGTTATAGCATAAAGAGTGTAGATCTAGCTAGGTGCAGGTGGCTAACACCTTTAATCCTAATTATTCAAGAGACTGAGATCTGAGGATCACAGTTTGAATCCAGCCCAGGCAGAAAAGTCCTGGTGAGACTCATATCTCCAATTAAAACCAGAAGGGCGCTGTGCTTCAAAGTGGCAGAGTGCTAGCCATGAGCAAAAAGAACTTAGAGACAGGGCACAGGCCCCTGAGTTCATGCTCCACCACTGACACATCCCCCCCACAAAAAGGTGGATACTATTTTGCTGCCTATCTGTAGATATCCTACTTCATTTGAAAATACTTTCCTTTTTGTGCCAAGCTGGTTAAAGTTTCTAGAACTGTTCTAAATGGAGTCAGTAGCAGGGGTGGAGGGTATGGAGGGGCAGGGAGGTCGTTCAAGGGGAAATCCTCTATCATCTGCTCTCCCTCACCACACATGATCCTTCGCGATGATCTCAAGTTCAGCCCTGGAGTGAAATGGAGATTTATTTGTGAGTATGTATTATGGTTTGAAAAGATGGTGTAAGAAGAAATGACTTGTGTTTGAGCTTATACATTTGCTTCCTTGAATCACCCTTGAGAAGGAGGCGGCTAAAGAGGGCCTGAAGTTGAAATATTAATCAGAGCTAAGAGCATGTCCTACAACACTTTAAAAAAAAGTGTCATCTGTGAAGGCAGCGGGCTCAAGGTTTGGAGGTGGAGGAACTGACCCCGCTGAGGACTAGGGGAACAGGACCCTCAGCAGCGGATTGGAACACTTTAGCTTTTGGTTATCACTGAGAGCTTCATGTTGGGATGAGCAGATTCCCAGGCAGCCTCTGAGTTCTGGTCTCAAACCCTGCCTTCTCCCCCAAAACATTCCTATGACAGGCCAAGAGCATAGCCTAGTGGTACAGTGCTTGCCTTGCATGCACAAAGCCCTGGGTTGGATTTCTCAGTACCACATACATAGAAAAAGCTGGAAGTGGCGCTGTGGCTCAAGTGGTAGAGTGCTAGCCTTGAGGAAAAAGTGTCCAAGGACAGTGCCCAGGCCCTGAGTTTAAGCCCCATGAGTGGCAAAAAAATGTTCCTAAGATCTAGGAGACAGTAGGATAAATGAGGACTGTCAAGATAATGCAGTGCACCCCACTACTCCCTAAGCTTTCTATTGGGTATGTACTGGTACTTTCTCCTCCAGCTTTTTTTTTCTTTTTTTTTAATAGGAACTGAGCATAAAACAGAGTAAGAAACAACACTAGGAGGCAGGAGTTTGGCTTAGTGTTAGAGTGCTTGCCTAATATGCATGAAGACCCAGGCTCAATTCCTTGGTACATAGAAAAAGCCAGAAGTGGTGCTGTGGCTCAAGTGGGAGAGCTCTAGCATTGAGAAAGTCCACGGACAGTACTCAGGCCCTGAGTTCAAGCCAGGACTGGAAAAAAAAAAGAAAACACTAATCACCATGAAATGCAGTTAATGTGAAGAATAAAAACACATTACAGATCAAGGCGAAAGATTTCACCTCCACGGTTGACAAAATCTTTCAAACATTAGTGTATATTAATTGAACAAAGAGACCTGACTGAAATACATGCCTCTAATGTACTCTAACCAACCTCATCCTTTCTAGTATTCAGCCTTATCTTCTTCATTATCTTTTTAAAAATGCAAATGAATTTCATTACTCTATTTTCTTTTTTTTTCTTTTTTTGCCAGTCCTGGGCTTGAGCTCAGGGCCTGAGCACTGTCCTTGGACTTTCTCAAGGCTAGAGCTCTACCACTTGAGCCTCAGCACCACTTCCGGCTTTTTTCTATGTATGTGGTACTGAGGAATCGAACCCGGGTCTTCATGCATGCTAGGCAAGCACTTTAACCACTAGGCCAAACTCCCGGCCATTACTCTATTTTCATACATGCCTATGAGGTACTTTGCTCGTACTCAGTATCCTCTTCAGGTTTTTTTCTCCTAAATCTCCCCTTCCTGTGATTCCGATCTCCAGACAATCCCATTTTATACTTACGTTATTCCTTTCCTCCCTTCCTTCTTTCTCCCCCCTTCCTCTTTTCCTTCTTTTTTCTATACATTTAGAGCCTGCCGATGAGAGAAAATACATGATCTTTGTTTTTCTCAGGCTGGCTTGTTTCACTCAAAATGATGGCCTTTAGTTCCATTCATGTTCCTGCAAGTGACATAATTTTATTCTTTTATTTGACCGGGTAACACTCTATTGTATCTATAGTCTGTATTTGGTTATCCAATCATAAGCACCTAGTTTGGCTATTGTGAATAGTGTTGCTATACTATAAATATGAATATGAAGAGATCCATCAATTCTAATTGACATGCTCTTTGATGCCCATTGCATAGTATTATTGCTGGAACTTTTCTGTGTGTCTACAGACTCTCTAATCCTTTATGAACACCTCTTGTGATTGTCTCCCAGCCAGAAACTGTCTCAAGAGCTATGATGATTCCTTGTTTACAAATCTCCAAAACCCCATCTCAAACAAAAGGGCTCTCCCTTAAGATATCCTGCTACAGTTCTCTAAAATAAGGAAATAACAGAATGTCTTTCTTCACCAGAACTACACTTCTGCACCGGAGTAGTAACTGCCTCTCTCATTCTTCTCACTTGGTGTAAGACTTGCAGATTTATCCTGCAGGTGGAATTTCTAGTCTGTAAGGAGCTGATTGGGTTTTTATCTTTTCCTTCCCCCACAAGAGAACACAGGGATGGACTCTGGGATTGTTTCTTTCTTTGTTACCTTTCTGTATGTCCATGATTTTCAGCTGTCTAGCCACCTCTTCTGTAATTCTTAATATTCTTCTCAGGTCTCTTCAGAATATTGTCTCCCCTGTTTATCTGACTCTGCTCATTCATACAGCCAGTCTTTAATATACCTTCTTGTTCTGCTCATCCCTCTAATTAGATTTGTGTGTGTATGCTAGTCCTGGGGCTTGAACTCAGCACCTAGGCAGTATCCTTGAGTTTTCTCAACGCTAGCACTCTACCACTTGAGTCACAGTACCACCTCTGCCTTTTTCTATGTATGTAATACTAAGGAATTGAACCCAGGGCTTTTGTGCATGCTAGGCAAATACTCTATTGCTATGCCATACTCCCGGTCCCTAATTAGTTATTTTATCAGTTTTTTTTTTTTTTTTTTGCCAGTCCTGGGCTTGGGCTCAGGGCCTGAGCACCGTACCCGGATTTTCTCAAGGCTAGGGCTCTACCACTTGAGCCACAGCACCACTTCTGGCTTTTTGCTATGTATGTGGTTCCGAGGAATCGAACCCGGGTCTTCGTGCATGCTAGGCAAGCACTCTATCACTAGGCCAAACTCCCAGCCCCTATTTTATCAGTTTTTATCTTAGATCTTGAGAAGAAAAAATTTAGAATGCTCATGAATATGTTGCTACATATAGCACATTATTATAACCCACTTTCTCATTTTATTGGATGTCAAAAATAGTATTACTACATGTGTTTTTGCCTCTTCAGAGTAGTACAGGGATTTAAACTAAATAATTTCTAGGAAAAAATCAGTGTTCATTATAAAATATTCTACCAACATACATCATAACAGGAGTTTAAAGCCAGATGCTGGTGGCTCACACCTATAATCCTAGCTATTCAGGAGGCTGAGATCTGAGGATCATGGTTCGAAACAGTCTGAGCAGAAAAGTCCATGAGACTTTTATCTCCAATTATACATATATATTTACTTAAATATGTTTAATTATTTATATATACATACAGCTTAGAAAGAGAAGATAATCAAAATTGAATGAAATTCCTTTTGAGTACACATTATTTAAGTTTAAGCTATACTATTTTTGAAAACATGATGTATTTTTAGAGACATTAAAATTGGATATATGAGCACATGATGTAGATGATTTAGTTGTTCACAATGACTATCATGTTGTTTCTATTTCAATGAGGGCTCTAAATCCACAGAAATTTAGCAGCATGCTGTTTCCATAGCAGCAGAATAAAGAATAAAACTAAAAGATTTTATTGATTTTTAAAAACAGGGTTTGGAGAATTTGGTCTCCTTTTTAGTAATGATGGTATTCTCTCTCTTTTCCTTTCTTTCTCAAAGTCTACAGCAGTGTCTCATTTTGCTCTTTTCTAAATGTATTTAGTAAGACATATAAATTTTAAAGATCAATAGTTGTGGGATTACCAAAAATGTCTAAAATTTATTAGACGTTTTTAGTACATTACTAAAAACATATGATAATGTGGCATAATATTTAACTTTTAGAGATGTTAAATCATGTAGTCAAGATTAAGATAAAATACTGTAGCTACAGGGTAAAATATAACTGCATTAAAAATGCTTTTAGGCAGTCCACTAGTGGTTAAAAACACAACATAACAATTTAGCTTCCTATTAACTTACAAAGACTCAGTCCTTGAGGATCTAGCATTTGAGTGCAAACGGAATAGCTACCAAATGCAAGTTTCTTCATAGCTTACTATTGCTGCATGGCAGGTAAGCATAACTGGAAGCATAATTCCATGTGACTATGGTAAGAAAATGGGGAATACAATTCCTTATTTTGTGTTGCATGTTATATGGCCAATTATTCAAATTTCTTAACATTTCCAGTTGTCACAATGTGGAAAAATGTCCCACCTGCAACAGACATACAACCTAATGGAGCGATGAGCGTGATGGGCGCCACACCATAGGCTGCAAAGTTCCCGGTCTCTCCCACAGCCATCAGTAGGGCTCCACCCCACCAAAGTGTGCTCCTAAAGTAGGGCTTCGGATGCTCTTGCTGTGCCAGCTGAAGATGAGAATATTTCTAGGAGTAAAATCAGAATGTAAGTAAGAAAACATTCCTACCCAATTAAAACTTTCTTTGAAAATTGGAGTCTCATAAATGTACACCATAACTAATTTATTTACAGATCATTATAAAGCAATTAATATGATTTCCTATTTGTCCCAAACATTGATGGCAGGAGCAACTCATATTTACGTAGGAATTTATAATATGACAAGTATTTATTTATTTAATGCTGGCCCTAGGGCTTGAACTCATGGTCTGGGCACTGTCCCTGAGCTTTTGTGCTCAACCCTAGCGCTGTACTACTTGAGCTGTAGCTCCATTTCCAGTTTTGTTTTTTGTTTTTTGAGGGTTTTTTTTGGTAGTTAATTGGAGGTTAGAGTCTCACAGACTTTCCTTCCCTGACTGGCTTTGAACCATGATTCTCAGATCTTAGCATCTTGAGTAGCTAGGATTACAGGCCTGAGCCACAGGATCCCAGTTGAAGGACATTTCTAATACATGAACATGGTATTATTCTTCATTGGTTTGATTCTATTTCAAGCTGATTCATTAAGTTACACAAAATTTTGATTTGATTCATGATCTGGCTTAAAATTAACATTTTATTCCAATGTTAAGGTTAGCAGTTTTTCTAGGTCTTTAACGCAGTTTCAATTAAACTTCTTATTTTTATGTTCCACATTCTTTCAAGGCTTTTAGTCTACACAGACATATCTAATAGTATTTTAAAGAAAGAAAATATCTATGCTACTATGCAGTCCTTCTAAAAGGTATCTCCATCCCATCTGGGAATAAATGTTATGTAGGAAAGCAATTACTAAAAATCAAATCCAGTGATTAATCCATTGAATATAGTTGAAATAAGCTGGGATCTTGTCTACAATCGCAAATACTTGTTTGAGGACAACAAAAAGATTTAATTTCTTTCAGTTGGTGGCTCACATCTTTAATCCTAGCTACTCAGAAGGCTGAGATCTGAGGATCGCAGTTCAAAGCCAGCCTGGGCACTAAGGTCCATGATACTCTTATCTCCAATTAACTACCAGAAAACCGGAAGTGGCTGGGAGTTTGGCCTAGTAGTGCTTGCCTAGCATACATGAAGACCTCGGTTCAATTCCTCAGTACCTCATACACAGAAAAATAGCCAGAATCGGGGCTGTGGCTCAAGTGGTAAAGTACTAAGTGCTCATCTTGAGAAAGCCCAAGGACAGTGCTCAGCTCAAAAAAAAAAAAAAGATTTAATTTTTTTTTTTTTGGTCAGTCCTGGGGCTTGAGCTTGAACTCAAGAGTCTGGGCTTCTTTTTTTTTTTTTCTGGCCTTCTTTTTTGTTGTTGTTCAAGGCTAGCACTCTACCACTTGAGCCACAGCACCATTTCCAGCCTTTTCTATGTATGTGGTACTGAGGAATCAAACTCAGGGCTTCACTGCATGTTAGGTGAGTACTCTACCACTAGGCCACATTCCCAGCTTGGGTTTAATCTCTTTTAAAAATGGAATGAGACAGGTACTGGGAGGGTCATAGTCTGAGGATCGCTCAGGCCAAAGACGGCAACACACACATAATCACCATTAGCTGGGCATGACATGTACACTTGTCACTCCAGCTATGTAAGAGACTGAGATTGGCCAGCTCAGGTAAAAGCATTTGAGAGACTCCATCCAACACAAAGAGCTGGATATGATACTTCATGCCTGTAATCCCAGCAGGAAGCCTACATAGGAAGACCACAACCAAGCTTTCTTGGGGCTAAAAAGTGAGACACTTCCTAAAATAATCAGAACAAAAAGAGCCGGAGGCTCAAATAGTAGAGTGCTTACCTAGTAACTGTAAAGCCTTTAGTTCAAGTCCCAGAAACCACCAAAAATATTTTTAAAGAAATTTTAAAAAATGAAGTTCAGTCTGGATTATATTTGTCTTTATACCAACGGTCACAAAATACACTTCTCTATTTTTTTTTTTCTGCCAGTCCTAGGGCTTGAACTCAGGGCTTTCTCAGGGCTAGAGCTCTTCCACTTGAGCTACAACACTACTTCCAGCTTTTTCTATGTATGTGGTACCAAGGACTCGAATCTGGGTCTTTGTGTATGCTAGGCAAGCACTCTACTACTAGGTCAAACTCCCGGCCCCCATTTTTCTATTTTTTTTTTTTTTTTTTTTTACAGAGGAAAGATTCACAAAGGTCCATGAAAGTGACAAGGTACCCACAAAATCAAACAAAGAATTAGAAAATGGTTTTCCTTACCTGGATATTTAGAGAAATACTGATTACCAAGTTTCCTAAAATGGCCAGTAACACTCCAAAAAGGTGAATCTGTAAAAGAAAACATTGTCTTTAAAAGGTATTTATAATAGTACTTGCAAGATTTTTACTGGGGGGGTAGACACATTAAGTTGATATATTAACACATTCAGTCAGCTTTAGTCAACATCAATTTGCCAGATTTGGAATATGAACATAGTTTAATTAGTATTACTTTTTCACTTTGAATCAAACATTAACTTTTAGAAAGAACTCTATCCTTTACTAGGGTTTTGGGTCCGTCTTACCCCATAAAGTTAAAAAAAAATCATCAAATTATTTGTTCTGTTAGATAATTCTTTTTTTTGTCAATTGTGGAGCTTGAACTCTGGGCTTGGACACTGTCCCTGGGCACTTCACCTCAAGGCTACCACCCTACCGCTCAAGCTACAGTGCCACTTGCAGTTTTCTGCTGGTTAATTGGAGATAAGAGTCGCATGGACTATAGTGCCCAAGCTGGCTATGAACTGTAATCCTCTGATCTCAGCCTCCTGAGTAGCTAGGATTACAGGCATGAGCTACCATGCCTGGCTTAGATAATTCTTATTTATTCTGTCTGTCCATTTTGGGGGTGGGAGATGGGTCTTACATACACTGAATATCTGAGGTATTAAAGAAATACTATTGAATTTGAAGTTAAAGAAAACTCTGAGACATGAATCTGTCATTTTCTAATTTCCCTTTCTGGGCTTCAGTAATAATGAAATGATGAATGTTTCTAGAAACCCCTTTACTTTAAAGCTCTAGTTCTCGGCCCACCACCTTCCAGCCAAGAACCTACACTATCTTTGTGTGTCTGGACACCATGTATTCTGCATCATCCAGCTCCTCACATCACACTTGATGTGTCTCCTCTGCCTTAAGTGTGTGGCACCTTGTCATCCTCTGGCAATCTGAGACACTAGTTCATGCCACTGTATTTACCTGGATGCTGTGGCTCTCTCATCTTCCTCTCCACATCCAAACCACTCTAATCAAACTTCACACTCATGGCCTCAAGGTCCACTTTCCTAAAGACTTCTCAGACCACATCAACCCATTTTAGTTCATTAGACTCTTGATTCAGATGGGGAATATTGGATCCTTACACCACATAAGGCTTGGAGAAATCATCAAGTAAAGAACTGGACAAACATGCTTCTTTTCAGCTGTCTGCAGCTGTATGCCTACAGTGATAATTTTTTAGAGCCCACAAATGATGTAAAATATCCAAATGGCCCTTGGCAGAAATAAGCCTTGTCAACCTTGCAAGCTGTAAATGTTCCTTATTTCTTCTTTGATATTATTAAGTGAACCATTAGTGTACCATTAGTCTTCACAAAGAGAAGGTAATCTTTGGCAGGAGAACCCAGCCTTCAGCTTCTATTGAATCTTCTGAATCATCCACTGCACAAAATTAGGGGTTTAATGAATATAAGCTTGAAAAGTATGTAATAGTTTCAATAAGAACTGCAGAGGTTAAAAAAAGTTCCTACACACTGCTCAAGGTGTTTACCAAAGGCAGCTCATGAATTATTTGATGACTTCAAAAATGCCTTTGCAGCTCCCACTTAGATACAAAGATACAATGTCTTCTTTTAAGTGTAAATTAGCAATGATACAGGGATCTTCCCTCCTTCTATTCTACAGTACATCAGTTTTAGCTAGCTTCCAATTCCAGAGCAATTTGAAATTCAAATGAATATTAAAACCACAAGAAATCATTTTCAGAATGCAAAATGTCTTTGAAGTTGCAGAGCTCTATTACATGAGCTGAAGTGAAATTCAGTATTAAAAATGAAGCTGAAAACTTGTTTCATATATGACATATAATATCCATGGTCTTTAATCAGTTGAGGATTTTTCCTAATAAGTGCACTTGGCAATAATTTTGATTGCTATCCCTCAGGGGAACAACTGTATCATAATACCAATACCATGTGCTCTTTCTACACTTTCTATTTACAATATAATGCATTTGGCAATAATTAGGAAGATAAAAAAATCAAAAGAAATTTGACATTGAATGGATACTTATGAAAATCTCCCATAACTGCAAAAATAAATAGTTGAATGGAAATAACTGACTTCAAAATTCTCTAAATTATTCACTGAATATTTCAAATGACATCAGGCTGGATGTGTAAAGACTGGTGGCAGGGTTTAACAATGATTTCTTGAATATCAAAAAATAGATTACATAGGTTTTTAACTCCATCTACTTAGTAAGTGGAGACAGAAGGGCAGAAGTTGAGCTCATGGAGTTAGCAAGACCCTAAACCAACAAACAGATATTGCCCTCCAAGAATAGCCCTGGACAAAAACACAAGACCTTATCTAAAGAATAACTAAAGCAGAAATGGCTGGGCAAGTGGCGTAAGTGGCAGAGTGCTTGACTAACAAATGGAAGGCCCAGAGTGCAAATGCCATTACAACCGAAAAGCACCCCAAACTTCTGTGAATCAAAGGATATGATCTGTAAAGACAGTAAAAAGTAAAGAGGCAATGAATCAAATGGGAGAAAAGATTGGCACATTACCTAAGTAAGGATGATGTCCTGAAGGCTGTATATAAAAAATACCCACAACTTGCTGAGCACGTGTGGCTCAGGTCTGTAGTCTTAGCTACTCAGAAGACTGAGATCTGCGGGTTGCAGTTCATACAGCCAGTCAGGACAGGAAATTCTATGAGACTTGGCTCTCCAAATAGCTACCCAAAAAAGATGGAGGTGGGGCTGTGGTCCACGTAGTAGAGTTCTAGTCTAGTCTAGAGTGCCAGTCCTGGGGCTTGATCTCAGGGCCTGGACACTGTCCTTGGACTTTCTCAAGGCTAGCGCACCACTTCCAGCCTTTTCTGTGTATGTGGTACCAAGGAATTGAACCCAGGGCTCCGTGCATGCTAGACAAGCACTTTACCACTAGGCTACACTCCTGGCCTGCGTTCTAGTCTTGAACACAAAAGATCAGTAACAGTGCCCAAGTCTTAAGTTCAAACCTTGGGAGAAATGAAAGCAACTGTGTGTGTGTGTGTGTGTGTGTGTGTGTGTGTGTATGTGCGCATGTGTGTGTGCATCCCCTCTACCCCCCATATCGATAACAAAACAAACATCTTGGTTTTAAAATGGGCAAAGGATTTAAGCAGATGCTTTAAAAAAAAAAAAAGACACCCAAATGGCTAAGAAGCATATGAAAAGATGCTCACCATTAATCATTTGGGAAATTGAAATCAAAAGTATAATGATATGCCAGTGCATCAAGTAAGATGACTATAATAAAAATCTGAAAAGTGACAAGTCTTAGCAAGTACACACACAATCAGAACTTCATACACTGTATAAATGGTATGAGCACTTTGGTACAACCTGGCCATTCCTCAAAATGTTAATCATGAAATTATCACTGATTCAGCACTTCCTCTCTTAGGCATATATGTATACAAGAAACATGAAAACATGTTCACACACAAGCTTGTATGAATAACTGTAACAGCATTATTCATAATGTGCTAAAATGGAAATCAAATCAAAATATCTGTTAACTGATAGGTGGATGAACAAACTGTGGTATAGTCACACAATAAAACATCACCCCCCCTTTTTTTTAAAGCTTTGATGGGACCAAGAGCCGGTGGCTCACATTATTATCCAAGCTACTCAGGAGACTGAGTCCTGGGGGCTACAGCTCAAAGCCAGCACAGACAGAGAAGACTGTGAGACTCTCATCTCCAATAAACTACTCAAAAAGGCCAGAAACAGCATTGTGGCTCAAGTGGTAGAGCACTGGCCTTGTGCAAAAGGAAGGTCAGAGGCAGTACCCAGGCCCTGAGCTCAAGGACTAGGAAAAAAAAATGAATGAATGAATTTTGAAAAAGTTTAGGCTGTACAGAAGGATCCAATTATAAAAGAACATATATTAGCTCTCTTGGTTTTAGTGCCATCTTCCTAGGGGGAAAAAAGAGCATATATTATATGAATTTATTTGTATAGTGTCCAGAATAGGCAAATCTATACAAATAGAGAGTGCATGAGTGGTTTGCTGAAAGGGTGAAGAATGGACAGCTAAGGGGTGACAAATAAAAGATGGGAAATTTACATAGTATTTCCCTTCACCCCCAATAAGATGATATACGTGTAATTATTTCCAATCTAGGGATAAGCAATTTTTGTCCAAAGTGGTATAAAAATATATTCCTTTCATTCCTGGATTTTTATTACATTTGTTTATTTCACTTGTATTTTTCTGTCTTCTTTATTTAGAAGATTAAGTCACTTGTTATTCTCCTCATCTAATAATGTATACAACTATACATTTCCTTTTAAGTACACCTTATGTTTTCAGCTGCATGCATAGTTTTGACATGGATAATTACTGTTGTTCTGTTCTAAATGTTTTCTAACTTTCTCATTTTTTGTGTCTGAGTTTTTTTATCTGGATGGGTGTTAATTATTGCATTGTCACTCATGTCTAATTTTACGATCAGAAAATACGTTGTATGTAAACCAGCATTTACTTTATAATCTAGTCTATAAAGTAAAATTCATTTCATAGCTTGGAAGTGCGTGATAAAGTTTTATCAGTGTTCACCACATGCTTGAAACCATTAAAATGGTTTAAAACTGTAATGACTATGTCTAACAGACAGACATATGTTGTATGTTCTACCTATGTTTTCCTATATATTCTTTCCAAATTAATCCATTGATCAAACCTTCGAAGCCCTTACTAAATTTAAATTGTCTAATCTATCAACTTCTGAGATGTATATTAAAGTATGTTACAACTATGGATTTATCTATTTTTTTCTTTTAAATCATTTGTTTTGCTTTACATGTTTTAAGGCGATAAAGTTAAGTATGTATAAATTCAGGATTGTTTTATCTTCCTTATTAGTTTTATCTGCTATGACTAAAATGAAACAATTTTCATTTGATATCTTCCTTTCCCTCATCAGTTCACTTTTTTTTTTTGCCAGTCCTGGGACTTGCACTCAGGGCCTGGGCACTGTCCCTGAGCTTCTTTTGCTCAAGGCTGGCACTTTACCCCTTGAGCCACAGCACCATGTCTGTCCTTGTCTGTTTATGTGGTACTGAGGAATGGAACCCAGGGCTTCAAGCATGCTAGGCAAGCACTCTACCAATAGGTCAAACTCCCGGCCTACTTATTCACTCATGTAGCATTTTAAAACAATACAACCTACATACCAATAGTCACTATGTTGTACAACAGAGCTCTTGAATGTATTGCTCCAACTTAAACTTTCTATCCCTTGACCAACATTTCTCCTTATCTTTCCCTGGTAACCACATGGTGCCATTTAATTTTAGTTGGGACTCTTTATACTACTGAGTAGTACTGCATGGCATGGATGTATCACAGTTGGTTCAACGATTCACTCACCGATGGTATTTGAGTACTTTCCAGTTTAGGGCTGTTATAAATAAAGCTGTTATGAACATTCATGTACAAATCCTGCATGAAAATAAGTCTTAATTTCTCCGGGATAAGTGCCCCAAAAATGTAATTGCTGAGTTGTATGGTAAGTCCATTTTTAGTTCTGAAAGGAAAAGGCCACACTATTTTTCCAGGGTAGTTATACAATCTTACAGTCATAATGTATGAGTGATCAAGCTCTTCCACCAATGTATTATGCATTCTTGACAGAAATTCTGAAGTCAACCAACAATTCTCATCCTCTTGGATAGTCCTAAAACTTCCACTTGCTTCAACAACAGTCTCTCCTCTCTTATCTTAAATGTTGTTGATTAGCACTAGTCACAATAGCCTAGCTATGGAAACAGCCCAGATGCCTTACAATAGATGAGTGGATCCCCAAAAATGTGGTACCTATATACAATGGAATTTTACATAACCATGAGAAAGAATAGTATTAAGTCATTTGCAGGAAAATGAATGGACCTAGAACAAATCATGGTAAGTGAGGTAAGCCAAGCTTGGAGAGACAAATGGTGCTTGTTTTCTCTCATATGTGGAAGCTAGATGTAAAATACACTGGGACGTAAGTTTCACAGGGCTCTAGACATTCACATACTGTGAGATCAAAGGAGAATACTGTTGTTTTTGTTTGTTTTTTTCTTTTTTTTGGTTGTAGGGCTTGAATTCAGCAGGGTCTGGGCACTATCCCTTTTGTGCTCAAGGCTAGTGCCCTATCACTTGAGCCACAGCTCCACTTCCAATTTTCTGGTGGTTAAACTGGAGATGAGTCTCATGAACTTACCTGCCTAGGCTAGCTTTGAACCACAATCCTTAGATCTTAGCCTCCTGAGTCAAAGAGGATAGTCTTAGAAAAGGAAGACAAAGGCACAATGCCTAGGTGCCTCTGATCATATAAAATAATATTTATTTAAATGAACCCCAAGAAATGGAAACAAAAGGTTTTTTACTTTGTTACAAATGTTATTGAGGGCCAGAAGAGTGGCCTAGGGGTAGAGTGCTTGCCTAGCATGCACAAAGCCCTGGGTTCGATTCCTTGGTACTGCATATACAGAAAAGCTAGAACTGGTGCTGTGGCTCAAGTGGTAGGGTTCTATCCTTGAGGAAAAAACCCAAGGATAGGCCCTGAGTTCAAGCCCCAGGGCTGGCAAAAAAAAGTTGTTGCATAGTTTATTAGTATAAACTAGTTCCCCTTGGTTTCTGTGTTGTCAAATTAGTCATTTGATTCTCCATGATTTCTTCACCATCACCATCCGGCATCCTTACCAGAGGTCCAAAGCAATGGGTCTACCCAATGTGGACCAAAATAAGCCTATAAACCTTCTGTGTCTCTCTCTTTCTGCTGGTCCTGGTGCTTGAAAACTCAGGGCCTGGGAGCTGGCCCTGAGCTTCCCTTGTGCTCAAAGGCTCTACCACTCGAGCCACATTCCTGGCTTTTTTGGGTAGTTTATTGGAGCTAAGTATCTCACAGATCTCCCTGCCTGGGCTGACTTTGAACCATGATCCTCAGATCTCAGCCTCCTAAGTAGTAAGAACACAGGTGTGAGCTGCTGATGCCTGGAAAATCTCTTTCTCTCTCTCTCTCTCTTTTCCAGTGCTGGGGACTGGAACTCAGGGCCTGTGCACTGTCCTTGGGTTTTCCTTAAGGCTAGTGTTCTACCACTTGAGCCACAGCACCATTTCCAGCTTCTCTATGTATGTAGTACCAAGGAATCAAACCCGGGTATTCATGCACACTAGGCAAGTACTCTACCATTAGGCCAAACTCCCGGCTCCAACCTTTTCTCTTTATAAGCTTTTTTTTTTAAAAAAAAAAAACAACAGATATTTTGTTAGAGTGATGGAATTAGAATATTCAAAATTTCAGTGCTTTTGTGCTGGTCCTAGGGCTTGTGCCCTCAGTACTTGGGAGCTGTCTCTGAACCTTTTTACTCAAGGCTAGTGCTCTAGCACCTTGAGCCATAGCTCCATTTCCAGCTTTTCGGTGATAAATAACGATAAGAAACTCAGTCTTTTTTTTTCTCCCAGACTGGCTTTGAACTGTGACCTTCAGCTCTCAGCCTCATGAGTAACTTTTCAGTGCCCAGCTTTTCAGTGTTTAAATACACACACACACACACACACACACACACACACACACACACACACGTATTGTTAAGGACAAATGATAACTACATACCGTATCTAATTAGAGGCTATGATAAATGTGCTTTAATGACCACAAAATCCTCACCTGTAATTAGAAATATTCGCATATAGCAGACACTTACAAATTTTTCATCCAATTAAAGATGTGTAGACACCATCATTACTTATTCAGTGTGTTATCTGCTTCCTAACATTGTAGAATTAGCAGATGGTCCCCACTTGTCCTCACCAGTTTAATAGTCTGAAGACTAGTGAGAAAATGGACTAGAGATCCAGGGAAGGAAAATGACTTATGAACTCACACAGCTAGATAGAAGCTACATTTTGCTTCAAGGGACCAAGTTTGAGGGAAATCCCTGTTCTTGGGCTGCAGTAATCTTCTGGCTAGTCAGTGTTAACACACGACATTTTTAAAAATTAGAAACATTTGTTTCTTTATCTCAGGGCAAATGAAACAAAAGGGAAGATAATAGAAGAGATTGTTTCGCTTCTTAATACTGCAGTTATAAACACAGGCCAGAAGCATAGAAAGACTTAATCTCTGGCCTTTTCAGGATGTCTTGGCAAATAGATGGAAGCAGCTCCGGCAAACAATTTATCTAGTGTTAGGTTCAAAATATTAGCACGATAAGTTTTCATTTTAAACAATCTTCTATCCTATCTTTTCTTTTTTGGTGCCAGAATGTTTAGGTATTTCACACTGTCCTGAATTTTTGTTATTGACCTATAATCGATGAGTGAGGAGTCTGGCAGATGGAAATGGGATATAATACAGGAATGTTTGGAATTAGGAATAGTCTGTCCCAGTTCTGGCTTTGAACTCATCCAATTCCTGGATCTGCCTTCAAAACATGAACTCAGAATGAGACCAATATGGAGCTAGTACATGGCTCAAAGGAATATCAGATTCAGAGCAGATTTTGACGTTCAAAACAATTACATTCAACTATGACTGTGATAATGCTAACTTCTGTTTTAGGCAGTAAAAACATGCCTGACTAGAAATCAGAGAGCAAATTTCTAGTCTAAGCATTATGACATGCTGAGTGATGAAGGTCAATGAATCACTACAAGAATGAACTTAAAGGCCTGGGTGGTAAACCCTATTTACTACCAGAACTAGGCATTCAGTGTGCCCAAATGAATACTAGATTCCTTTGTATTTTATTTTTATTTATTTATTTATTTGTGGGTCATGGGGCTTGAACTCTGGGCCTGGGTGCTGTCCCTGAGCTCTTCTGCTCAAGGCTCTCGCCCTATCCCTGGGCCTAGCATTGTCCCTGAGCTCTTCAGATAAAGGCTATCACCCTACCCTAGAGCCAAGCCCCACATCCCATTTTCTTGAGGTTAATTGGAGATAAGAGTCTCAGGTTCTTTTGTGCCTGGGCTGGCTTTGAACCTTGACCCTCAGATCTCAGCCTCCTGAGTAGCTAGGATTTTAGGTGTGAGGCACCGCACCCAGCTAGATTCCTTTTTATTAATGCATATTAATTGTACAAAGGGGATTCATTGTGGTATTTGCACATATGTATATAATGCACTTTGATCAAACTCACCTTCTCCATTACTTTATTTTCCCCTTTCTCTCTTTTTAAATTTTTACGTATGCTTTTTCATACATATGTAAATATAACATAAAATAAATGATATGCACTTACAATATTTATATATTATGCATGCTATTTATATAATAAACTACCATATATTTATATTACATAGACTATGTAGAACCACATATTATTTATATTATTTATATATAAAATAAACTTCAACTATCTTCACCCTCTTCCCATATAACCTTTCCTTTATTCCTCCACTGTCCCACTGGTCCCCCCAAATAGTTTACAATGTGTTGTGTTATTACTAACTTTTTAGGTCTAAGTTCTACATGAGAGAAAACATGCAACATTTGTCTTTCTAAGCTTGGTTTATCTTACTTAACATGATAATCTCCACCCACTTGCATGAAAATAATATAATTCCACTTTTCTTAATGGCTTTATACTTATTTACAAAAATTGTATTTTATTTAATTTAGCTGCAGTAAGTTTTTTCTTTTTCTTAAATTTTCAAAATTGTAATGTACAGAGCGGTTATAGTTATGTTCACCAGATAGTAGGTGCATTACTTCTCACACATTGATTCCCCTTCTTGTGTTTTTGTCCTAATTTCCCTTCCCCCATCCTCTCCCAATCATCTTGTTTCTCCCCCCTCCACCCCCTGCTTCCCTTTCCTATTTCAAATAAACAAATAAACATATATACAATATACCGGGTAACAAAGTCAGATACTGTAATAATATGAGATTAACCAATGGGCAAAAAAGAGAAGAGAAATAACAGAGTACATTAAGAACAACAATCACACAAGATAAAGCTCCTTTCTACATAATCCTGGAGGTCCTTTCATTTAGCCTCATCCTATATGACCTTATGTATCTAGGTTTTGCTATTGTAATCCTCTGTTAGGAGAGTCCTAGGTGTGCACTAATTATTACAAATGAGGGAAACCATTGAGCCCATGCTCCTTTGGGTCTGGCTTACTTTGCTTAATTATGATTTTTTTTCCACGTCTTTCCATTTCCTTACAAATGGGGCGATGTCATTCTTTCTAATGGTGGCATGGAATTCCATTGTGTATAAATACTACATCTTCTTGATCCAGTCATCTACTGAGGGGCATCTGGGTTGGTTCCATATCTTTGCTATGGTAAATAGTGCTGCAATGAACATTGTTGTGCTAGTGTATTTAGTATGTCCTTCTTTCTGGATGTTTGGGTAAATAAATGCGAAAGAGTGGAATTGCTACAGTAAATTCTTAGGAATGCAGCACAGTAGCTTTGGATTTTCCCTTCAATGAACAGGTAGACACATAAATAGCCCAGGCCTAGGTTTGGAAGGGAAAGGAAGATATCCATATTCTTAGAAATATATCCAGAAGGGCTGGGAATGGGGCTTAATGAGACAGTGCTTGCTTCATATGCATCAAACCCTGGGTTCAATTCCTCAGTACCACATAAACAGAAAAGGCTGGAAGTGGCACTGTAGCTCAAGTAGTAGAGCTCTAGCCTTGGACACAGAGAGCCTCAGGGACAGCACCCAGGCTCTGAGTTCAAGCCCCACCCCTGGCAGAAAGAAGGCAGGAAAGCAAGAAATCAAGCAAGCAAGGAAGGAAGGAAAGTGGGAAAGAAGAAAGGAACCTACTGGGAGCCGAATGCAGGGTCAGGCTGGCCCATGAATCTGCATCACTGAGTGGGATGACCACACAAAGAAATGAGCTGTCATGTATGAACCATGCCTAACTTTCAGCTATATCATCAGTATTGTGAATCACTTTCTGCTGAGACTTGATTACCATTGGGTATGAATGTGTTATTGCTTTATCACTCTGCTGAGACCTATAGTGAGAGTAAACACGTGGACCTCCCTGTCCTGCCCACCTTTGTGCTGATAGGCTCCGGCACCCGAGATTAGCTGGGGGGACTTCCTGAATAGAGGAGTTCGAGTTCCTGCCTTGACGGGTCTCCCTGACGTGTCTGATTGTCCTCTGGTGAGGGAGGGCTGGGTGCAGGTGGTCAGTGGGCCCTCTCCTTTCTTGGCTCGTCCTGGTCGGGGCGTGTTCTCCCTACCCCTCTTGCCGGTCAGAAGGGACCGAGGACTAGGAACCCCGACATTCTGGCACCCAACGTGGGGCACAAAAAGAGTGCTCATCAAAAGTGAAACCGTCGGTGAGTCGAGCCAAGAAAAGTATTTGAGTCTGTGATCATTCCCAGTCCGCCTTGGAAATGCCGCGGTGTTGCGGCAGGCAGTGACAGGAACCTGTAAGTATTTATGGGCAAAAACTTACAATGTATATTAAATTTCTATCTATAGCTATGCACACACACACACACACACACACACACACACACGTCTATGATAGGGAACTACCATGTTTTATAATTTCTTTTTGGTTTGGTCGTGTAGCTTGAACTCTGGGCCTGGCCACTTTCCCTGAGCGCTTCATTCAGCTCAAGGCTACTGTCCTACCCCTTGAGTTATAGCACCACTTATGGTTTTCTGGTGGCTAACTGGAGATAAGAGTCTCATGGACTTTTGTGCCTGAGCTGGCTTTGAACCATGATCCTCAGATTTCAGTCTCCTGAGAACTAGGATTACAGGTGTGAGCCACCAGCACCTAGCTGTTTTATACTTTTGAATTAACATGTTTTAACAATTACTAAATTTCAAGGTGAAGGACATAGGTACTGATAGGTTTGAAAAATTTCACACTAAGAAGTAGAAAATCTTGCAAAGGCAGGATCAATAAAATTAAAAAGATTATGGGTCCACTTAAAATAGTTAAAAGTGGAGGTGATAACAGAAAAGGGAATGAAAAGGAAGCTGGTAGCATCAAGAAATGATGTCAAAGAGAAAAATAAAACCACTGCACAACTTAAAACCACATGCAGACTCTGCTTTAAAAAAAAACACCATTCAATTTGGAAGGAAAGGATATGAAATGATCAGAGAAGGTGGTAGGTAATGGTCCACAGCTCGAGGAAACTCACATCAGATGCTATTTATTGAGTCATGCATCTACTCAGGATTCATTCAGCAACTGCAAAATATTAGGTCCTATGTCTGGAATTAAGAATGCCACATATCTTCAAGAAGTCCAGAGGAAGAATCAACAAACAGACCATAGCCTGTCAAATCTGTAATAGAGATATGTTCCACAGAATCTGCAGGGGTAAAGGGCAGAGGATAAATATGCCTCTGTTAGGGAAAGTATTCATAATGTATTCATTTTTGTACCAGTGGCTTAAAACAACAACATTTATCTTCTCACAGTTCTGCAGGCCAGATGTTTCAAGTCAGCTTTGATGGGCTAACATTTAAAAAGTTGGGAAAGCTAAGATCCTTCTTGAAAAGCCATTCCTTGCCTCTTCTAACTTCTGCCAGCTCCTGGCTTCCTTGGCTTGTGGCTGCATCACTCAAATCTCTGGCTCCATGACCACTTTGCTTTTCTCTCCTGTGTGAAATGCCCCTGTCCCCACCATTTCATAAGGATACATGTAAAAACATACAGGATCTGCCTGTGGGGTCCAGGATAATCCCTTCATTTCCAGATCTTTTCCTAAATCACATCTGCAAAATGTGGTTGATATGGTGTACAAAGCAACATTCACAGCTGATTTAGCATTGAAGTGTGGATATATTTGTGTATGGCAGGGTACCATTTATTCAGCCTATCTCAGGGAGGATGTTATGAAAATCTCGCCAACTCACACACCAATATGAGTGAATTTTGGCCAAGGGAAGGACAATAGTACAAATACAATGGTCCAAAGCACAGCGCATCTTCAGGTGTCCTGAAGATCCTGGAAGCAGAGGATCACAGAACAGCTGACTGGAGAGGCAGGCAGTAGCTTTTATGTGTCATGCATCCATAAGCAGGGTTAAGGTACAAAGGACTATAAATCAGACAAGAGTAGGCTTTAAAGAACTTATCTTACTTCAATGTTTTGTTAGTCAGCTTTCCATCACTGTGGCAAAAATGCTTGACAATCGACTAAAAAAGAAGAAAGCTTGACAATCAACTGAAAAAGAGGAAGGGTTAATCTGGGATTATGGTTTTAGAGAAATCAATTAGATCTCTTGCTTTGGGCCTTTTGACAGCACAGTAGGTCATGGAAGAAGTCTGTGGAAAAGGAGGGGCTAGGGTCCTAAGAGTCCCACCAAAGGACCCATGCCCAATAAGCTAGCCTCCTTCTACTAGACCCCATCTTCTAAAGGTCCTACTACTTCCTAAAAGGGAAACAGGCTGAGGACCAAGCCATCAACATGTGAGTCTCTGGGGGACAGTTGAGATCCAACTATTTGCAGTATGGAGGATAAGGTGATAAGGAGGGAGACCTAAGTGTAAGAGTCCAATTAAGAGACTACTTTAGACCAAAAACAGGAAAAATTAAGCTAATTATAACAGGGTCTCAAAGAAATAATGCTTCTAATAGTGAACACTGACAAGAGTCAGAAATATGGTAATGTATTCAGATTATTGGACGGATTGGACTGTTCTTACTGCTGATCTGCATCGTGCTGATCTGAGTTGTCTACAGAACTAATCCAAACAAAGTTAAACTACAATTCTATATATGGCAAAGGAAAAAGAAAAATCTCAGTCAGGAAAAGATTTTTAATTTGTTATCTTGATTATCGCATGCTATAAGGCTATTGTATTCCACTCCTGAGAAAGTCTCATGACATTAGATCCAAATCTGGTGATTAAAAGCCAACAGAGAAAGGTCAGGGTTATATAACACCATACATTGTTGCTAGTCTACAAGCTGTTTCATGCCAATTTCTAATCGACCTAAAAACCTAAGAAGAAAAGCCCAACACACTGCCTTCACATACAATTAAGAGCTATTACATCTTTTCTTTTACCAGAGAATACATTTATTTATATAACCATATGTTACTCACTTTAAAAAAATGAACTCCATTTAGAATAATATTGCCTTAGTTTTACTTAGAAGCCACCACTGTTTTTTGCTTCTCAAGGCTAGAGCTCTACCACTTGAGCCACAGCACCATTTTTGTTTTTTTCTATGTATGGGGTACTGAGGAATCAAACACCTGTCTTTGTGCATGCTAGGCCAACACTCTACCACTAGGCCAAACTCCTGGCCCTCCTTCTACAAAAATGTATTTGTAATCAGAACTTAAAAATCTATAATTCTTCACTTCTGAAGAAGCAAGGTTGTGGACTGCCTTTTTGCAGGCCAAGCCCAGGGTGTGGAATAGTCTGACACCCTAAAGCTGGATGCTAGGAGCTCACTTAGCTGCAAGGCTTTCCTCTAGACCTGTTTGGGTTTCCAGAGTACACTCTCCTTGGGGAACAGTGCATGCCTTGAACTCCAGTGGTAGTTTGCCAGCAACTTCTTCCTGAATATAAAATTCTATTGTCTCTATCAGGCACTAGCCACCAGATAAACGTCTGTCTTGGTTTTAGTAGGGATTGTGGCATTGCCATTTATTAATTGATTTCTATCAGAGACTCCCGAGACCCTTGTCACCACAGGACCAGATCTTTCTACAATTACACCTTCTGAGTCCTGGCCAGATTTTCTCACCCCAGTAGTCCAATAGCCAGATCCTAAGAAATCTCCCGATCAACACAGCCATGACAATCACAGGACTCATCAGGGGTCATCATTATTTGGCTCACAAGATTCATCAAGGAGTCTCCATGTAAATCACTATCACCCTCTAAATCATGGCAGTGCAGCTGTTTCTAACAGGAGGTCTGCTGGGATTTTACAAAGCGATGTTCTTTTCTTCACTATCGTGACACAGGCAAGCCATCACAGCACAGGTGTACAGGTGTACCACAATAGTTCCTCTTCTGCTCTGGCTAACTCACCTACACTCATGTAATTGTACTGATTGTCCTAGAAGTGTAAAGAGTTCATCAGATAACAGAAACAAGAGTGACTTCACCTGAAGCCACTTCTTCAAATGTTGTTCAAGTATTTTTGACTTTAAAACACGGTTATTGACTATGTATTTATTACCTGTGTAACAGATCTCAAAAAAGATCCTCACCTTATTCTTCCTGAGACTTTATATTTTTGAATATTATCATCTTCCCAGTCCTTCCATCTCTCAACCTGTGTAACCATAATCTTGTGTTCTGCTTTCATGAGTTCTATTGTTTTAGATTCCACATATAAGTGACAACATATGGTATTTGTCTTAGTATAACCTTTCCTAATTCTATGTTGTCAAAAATTATAAAATTTCCTTCCCTTTTAAGGCTTAATACAGTTTTATTATCCAGTCATCTGTCAATGGACACTTGGGATGATTCCATAGCTTGGCTGTTACGAATAGTGCTACCCTGAATATGGTAACATTTAAAATCTTTTGGGTAAATACCCAGACAAGAGATAGTTGGATCATATGGTAATTCTATTTTTTTAAGGAACTATTTCTAAAGCTTACTAAGTCTCTCCCTCTCTCTCTCTCTCTCTCTCTCTCTCTCTCTCTCTCTCTCTCTCTCTCACACACACACACACACACACACACACACACACATCACAAAACACAGCTACATTTTTTTTTTTGCCAGTCCTGGGCTTGAGCTCAGGGCCTGAGCACTGTTCTTGGACTTTCTCAAGGCTAGAGCTCTACCACTTGAGGCTCAGCACCACTTCCGGCTTTTTTTTTCTATGTATGTGGTACTGAGGAATCGAACCCGGGTCTTCATGCATGCTAGGCAAGCACTTTAACCACTAGGCCAAACTCCCAGCCCCAACACAGCTACATTTTAAAGACTTTTTTAGGAAGTATTTTTAAAGCTCACTCTGTCTCACGTACATACATACACACACACACACACACACACACACACACACACATATATAATAAAAATTCCGCCATGTTTCCTGGTTTCATAGATAACGTATATCAACACTGACCTACTGAGAAGTACTCTCTGATTTCTGCTCATTTTTTTTTTTTATCAAGGACTGTTGGTTGCAAAATCAGGCCCTCATTTATTAACTTATCCAGTGTTCTCCCTTTGATTTTCCCATCAGTAGAAAGGACAGATGTCTTTCTATAATTTCCATGACAGGGAAGAGGAAAGTGTAGAATTCAGAAATAAATCACTGCTTAGCCAGGTGGTAGCTCACCCTTGTACCCTAGATACTCAGGAGGCTGAGATCTTGAGGATCTCACTTTGAAGCCTGCGGAGCCAGAAATTCATGAGACCCTTATCTCCAATTATCTACCAGAAAGCCAAAAGTGGTGGTGTTTGTCAAATAGTAGAATCATAGCCTTAAACAAGAAAGCTAAGAGATAGTTCCCTGACCCTGAGTTCAAGCCCTAGAAACAACACACACACACACACCACAGCTTAAAGATGCTAATGAAGATGTTTCATAAATTAATTTAATAAGATTTTAAGGAGATTGCAATTTAGGCCTCACCCATAAAGACAAAACAGATTAAATGGGAAGAGGTATAAGAGTGTGAGTGTGTGTGTGTGCATGTGTGAGTTGGGATACTGACAGAGAAGGTTCTGGAGAAGCTGAGAAGAACATTAGCTTGATGGTTGCCCATGATGTAATTCACAGAAGGAAACTGGAGTCCAGCTAGTAGGAAATGGTGTTTGTACTGCACAGCCCCCTCTTCTTTGGGTTATAAGACCCCCTTATTTCGTGGGAAATCCAGATCTTCCAGAGCCTAGTAAGTCACTCAGGCCTTGGTGATTAATAAGGGATAAGACATGGATGGAGCTTTATCCAATCAGACTAGAACATCTGTTTACTCATTAGCAGGTGAAAAAAAATCCAGCTTTTCCTCTTATAGTACGTAGTCAGGGAGAGGAGCCTGCTAAAGATGAAGCCAATATGAGGAACAAACACTGAAAATATAATAAAAAAGGAAAATATCGTACCAAATACCATATCATTATACCCCTGAATCAAGGCTTGCCTGAACCCAGAGTTCTTCTCGCTTTTTACTTTGTCCCAGTGAATTAATTTTGCATGGGAAGACTCTCATTCACATCAAGAAAACATTCTTCGTAAGGAAACCTAGTTCAAAAGCCATAAGATAGACTTATCTTTCAAGCTAAATAACTTAGGTCAAGCTTCAACATTCTTGAAAGAAGGAAAAAAATTGAGAATTGGAAAGAGGTAAGGTGAGGAAGACAAAACAAAAATGAAATGAAACCCACAAGCACTAATAAAAAGGCCCCTATATACATCTCATCATCTAAAAGATGACGTTCAGGAAAGGGAAACTAGACATTTGTTTCTTTATTGCTGTTTTTGTTTTTTCTTTTTGTCTTACTTGTTTATCCATCTTTGGGAGGATAAGGGGGCACAGAAATGGAGGGGCAAAGGGTAAGCAAATGCAGCACTGATACTCACTAGACATGATGTGGAAAATGAACTCTACAACTTGTGGGTGGGGACGGGAGGGACAAAACTGGGAGAGAACAATGGAAGGAGTGACACTGTCCAGAAAGAAATGTACTTGTTACCTGACTTATGTAACGACAGCCCCTTTTTATATCACCTTTATAAAACTAGCAATACAAAATTTTGAAAAAGCCAACATCCAACATAAACCAAACAAAAACTTTTCTTAGGAAGGAAATGGAAATAACCAGAAATGTCTACCTTAAGCTTTGACACTTGTTTCTTTAGGAGAGTCCTATGAGGCTACTGACAAAAAAAGAGATAGATAATAATGAAAAATGAATAGATAATAATGAATAATGAAAAGCAGGCTGGGAGTTTAGCCTAGTGGTTGCTAGCGTACACGAAGACTGGGGTTCCATTCCTCGGCACCACATACATAGAAAAAGCTGGAATGGTGCTGTGGCTCAAGTGGTAGAGCTCTAGCCTTGAGAAAGCCCAAGGATAGTGCTGAGGCCCTGAATTCAAGCCCCAGGACTGGCAAAAAAAAAAAATCAATGAAAGGGAAATTTAAAATTCATAGTCACTTTCCTTAAACACAGCAAGACAAGCCATATTCATTTCTCCCTTGAATTTACTTTAGCTATCAAATTCTTTTTAAGCCTCAGTCTCTAGCAATGGCTTTCAGGCACAGGATAAAAATAACTTTGGTGGACACCCTAAAAACTTTACAAGAAGGAATAGGAGATATACTAAGCCTCCTTGGCACAGGTCGAAACTTTCTTAAGACCCAGAAACACAACAAATTAAAGATAGCTCGGACAAATGGGACTGCATTATATGGTAAAGGACATAGCTAGCAAGTTAAATAGAAAACCCACAGAGTGGGAGAAGATCTTCACTAACCATACAACAGACAAAGGCCTCATATCTAAAATATATCTACAGCTAGAAAAATTGAATCTCTCCAAAACAAATCTCCAAAGAAACAACCATCCCATTAAAATATGGGCCAAAGACTTAAAGAGAGCCTTCTCTGAAGAAGAAACAAAAATGGCCTATAGACACATGAAGAAATGTTCAACATCGCTGGCCATGAAAGAAATGCAAATCAAAACAACTCTGAGATTCCACCTCACAGTTAGAATGGCCATGATCAAGAAATCTAACAACAACAGATGGTGGGAGTGTAAACTTGTTCAACCACTATGGAAAGCAGTATGGCAGTTCCTCAAAAGACTAACCATTGAGCTTCCCTATGACCCAGCAATTCCACTACTAGGCATTTACCCAATCGTCCAGAAACAAGGACATATTAAATCCACTAGCACAATGATGTTCATTGCAGCACTATTTACCATAGCAAAGATATGGAACCAACCCAGATGCCCCTCAGTTGATGAGTGGATCAACAAAATGTGGTATTTATACACAATGGAATTCTATGCTGCCATCAGAAAGCATGATATTGTCCCATTTGTGGGGAAATGGAAAGACTTGGAAAAATCATATTAAGTAAAGTAAGCCAGACCCAAAGGAACATAGGCTCAATGGTTTCCCTCATCTGTAATAATTAGTACACATCTAAAACTCTCCTAGCAGAGGATTACAATAGCTCAAACACTAGATACATAAGGCCATACAGGATGAGGCAAAATTAATGGACCTCCAGGACATGGAAACAAGAGCTTAATTATAAGTGACTGTTATTCTTTATGTATTATGTTTTTCTCTCTTCTCTTTTCTTGCCCTTTGGTTAATCTCATATTGTTACAGTATCCCACTTTGTTACCTGGTATATGATATAGATGTTACTTGTTTATTTGAAATAGGAGGGGAAAATGAGGGGAGGGGATGGGGGGATGGAAATGGGGACAAAAACATAAGAAAGGATATCAATGTGTAAGAAGTAACGCACCTTCTATCTGGCAAATATAACTATAACACCTCTTACATTGAAATAAATAATTATAAAAAATAGAAAATAAAAAATAGAAAAAAGATGAAGTTGGATTGTTACAACATTGTGCAACAGAACTGATCAGGGACCATCTTAAAAAATACTTTGCTGTTAAAATCTACTTACTATATAGGACCTTGGGGCAAATATCCTTATATGAACAGGAACTTTACAAAGTTGTTGATGGGTTCATATGAGATAACTATAAGTACTGTAAAGTAAATGTATAACAAATGTCGGTCTCTTCACTTTGGCTGCCAGTTTGTATCAATTTCCCTTTAAATATGTTGGCTTTAAAAATAGAAGTTATTCAGAATCACAAGTTCAAAGGATATAAAAATTCTGAATTTGCACATCACCTTATGAAGAATAACCCTTTCTAACATCCTTGTGAATTTATTTTACTATATATATATTTATTTATATTAAAGAACCAACAACCAAGACCCTCAAAGTATTTCCTGCTCTCATTTAAATTGTTTGATTCTCGTGCTCTTTGCTCAAGAAAACCCCAAACAAATAAAAACCACCTTCAATGGCTCCCACGTTTCTACAACAAACTTTCTCCCCAATCCTTGAAGGCAACTCTAGGAACCACAATCAAGGCCCCAAGTACTATTTCTACCTCACAATTGGTCTCCATTTTCCAGGAGAGCCATACCACTGACTTGGATTAGAGGACTGAAATGTTCGGAAAGACACCTGCTGAGGCTGGGGGGCTGCTTCTTGATCTCTAGGCTTTTCCCTTTTCTGAAATGATCTCCTAACATGAGGCTAGCCCTTCACGTCTTCAAACCCCACTCTCAAACACCATTCTCCATGAATACATCTCCAATGGTTCTGGCTGAAAGCCACCACGCTCTGAATTTCGCTAGAACATAGTTTCATTCACATAATACCACATACTCCTTGATTTGGAGTTGCTTATATCTTCCTAGGTACCTACTAACATTAGTGGAAGGCTGAGTTTTGGGTCTTGGACTATATGAAATATCCCTACAGTGCTTTGTATACAGTGGTAAGCTCAATAAACCTCTTAGGAACATTATCCTTTTGTACTGAAAACTTGGGGATCTAACAAAGAAAACTCCCCTGCAAAATGTTATGGGTCACATCTAAACGTATATCAGAGCTTCTTACCAAATAGGGTAAGGTTCCCCAGTACAAAAGGGTAGCAACTCTCCAAGATTTCTTCCTGCTGAGCAACTTGCTTTCTACTTGCTTTTGGACCTCCTCCTTTAGTGGGAGATTTTCTCCTCTGGGGGTGCTCTCGTTTCTGCGTTTCTGCCTTAGACAACGGCTTCAAAGTAGCCTCTGTTAAGTATACCCATCACATGAGAACATTTCAAGAATCAGTCTTTGTTGATAGAGTGAGGTTGACTGCTCACATCTGATGGTAATCATACTGAAAGGCACAGAAAGTTGGGCTATTAACAGACACTGTGCAAATATTTCAGATGTGATAAAACTGATGCAAATAAACAAGTACCATTAAACCCTATCGGCAACCAAGGCAATTTTTATGACTGCAGGAATCCAAACTTATATTGGGTACATTTTCTTATTGGGGGGAGCCATCTCTTGTCAGGCTACCTCTATTCATTTAGTGTTAAAAAGGAAAAGTTGGGCTCCAAATACTAGGGCACTAACAATGTCTGCTGAATGGACTTTAAAATCAGGTTTTGGGGGAGGAACACAAAAGTGTAATGCCTGTGTCTCAGGTCATGTCCAGTGACATTTATCAAAATGAATTCCAGGGAATGGAAGCAAAAGATTTTGTTTTTCTTTTTGTCTTATTTGTTTATCTGTTTGGGAGGAGGGAGTAAGAGAAGTACAGAAATGGAAGGACAAAGAGTGAACAAATGCAGTAGTGATACTCACTGGATACTATGTTGAAAATGAACTGTACAACTTGCAGGTGGGGACAGGAGGGAAAAACTTGGAGAGGGGAAAGGAAGTGACATTGTCCAAAAAGAAATGTACTCACAGGCTGGGAGTGTGGCCTAGTGGTAGAGTGCTTGCCTAGCATGCATGAAGCCCTGGGTTCAATTCCTCGGTACCACATACACAGAAAAAGCCGAAGTGGTGCTGTGGCTCAAGTGGTAGAGCTCTAGTCTTGAGGAAAGCCCAACGACAGTGCTCAGGCCCTGAGTTCAAGCTCCAGGACTGGAAAAAAAGGAAAAAAGAAAAAAAATGTACACTACCTAAGAAACTGCAATCCTTCTGTACATCACCTGTTATGATATTTTTAAAAAATCAAGTTTGGCTTTCTTTGAAACAAAAGGAATTACCCAGTGAATGAAGTGGAAGGATAAAATATCTCAGTCCCATAAGATAGTTTAAATTTGTACAATAACACCAGTAGCTGATGCCAGCAGAAAAACCAATTAGTTTATTCTGGATACACCCTTCCTAATCTGCACAAAGTTGCTCAGTCAAAAGCAAGTTAAGCTTTGCCAGTGTTATTTGCCTCAAATTTATGTCACATGACCATCTATGTTTGGGAACACCAAGACAATCAAGAATTCCAGGAAACATGAAAGAATGCCTACAGAGGTTTTCATAGTGAAAAACAATGTTTTCCTCTTTTGAATGACACCATGATAGGCCGCATTTACCAACTCTCATATCTCTTTACTATAGAGAACAATTCTTAAACTTACACTGGGAATATTTCGAGTGTAAGTATAGCATAACAGATGTGTTGAAAGAAGTTCCTGTGGGTGGAAGGAAATAGAAATGGGATAGGTTCCTACCTCCTCTGCTTTTAAAAATATCTTCAGGCCAAAACAGAGCAATAATCTCTCTCCTTTGCTGGAAACTACTAAGGTAGACATGCTTATTTATTCTTTCTACAAATAAATTGCCATCTGAGTTCAGAAACGAAAAGTCAAGACACTTCAAGTATAAAAGGAATCTAGTCCTTTGATTACAAGTCAAAATTTCCTACTTAGACCAACAGCAACAAATATTTCATGATTATATTCATGTAAAATAAAGGAAATCCACGGGTTTCGTTTAAGCGCAAGAACAAAGTGACACTTATAAAAACAGAAGATTAAATCCTCTGCGTGAGGCTCGCTTGTCCCCAACTGGAAAGAATATAAATGCTGCTAGAGACAGAAGTGGCCAGGATTTGTTTGTTGGTTTTAACTTAAACCTAGCCCAAACCAAACGGACAGCTCCGAGCCCCTCGATCCTCTCCAGTGTATCTTCCCAGCGCACGCTGGCTGCAGGGGCAGGGTCCTGGCTGGGAGGCGCGCGAGCTGGGCGGAGACGCCCGGGCGCACGCGCTCCGAGCATCTGCACCCAGCTCACACTCGGGTGTCCTCCCTGCGTTTCCTGCTTCTGAGAACCGGGGCGCTTTTTCTTTCCTTTCTTTAAAAAAAATTGTGAAAGTATTCCGGGGCGAAAATGAGTGGAAATTCACCCTGCACCCCTCAAATCCTCCCGGGAGAAGAGGGCGGGCGGTGGTGGTGGCGGGGGAGACTCTGGCGCAGAGGCCTCGGGGCGCCCTTTTCCGAGGCCCAGGCCCTGGGGAAGCTGGGGGACCCCCATTATTCCATGTGAGGGACGGGTTGGGTCCAAGGATGGCAACGTCAGCGAGGGGCCGGGTGAGCGGCCCAGGGCTGCGGAGGCCCTGCCTGGCCCCCGGGCGGTGGGGACAGCAGGGGGCAGCAGCCCTTACCTGGTTCCTGCGGTACCACGCGCCCGACAGCGAGCCATTGCCCGCGCCCGGTACCCAGTACGAGAAGTTCCGGGACAGCTCGTCCAGGACGGCCGGGGCGTCGTCCCCGGGGCCCGTGGGCACCGGCGCCGCCATTAGGTCTCGCTGGGCACGCTGGGTTCGGGCCGCGGCCGCCTCCCCTGCCCGGCCGCCGCGCTGCAGCCACTTCCTGCCGGTGCGCGCCCAGCCCGGCGCGCCGCGGACACCTGGCTCCCGCCCTGCGCGCCGAGCCCGGCCCCGCCCGGCCCCGCGCCCCGCCCTGCCCCCGCGTGCCCGCGGCCACGCGCCCCCGACGCTGTCCCCACCTGTCATCGCCCAGGCCCTTCCTGATCTCTTATGGAGCCAAGCGAAGGGGAGATCCAAGGTGCTAGGTGACCCAAAGCCGTGACCATCACCCCTCTCTTCTCTCTGTCACACGTTTTTGGGATCCTCTTAATAAATGTAGAATTCTTTTGCATATGGCCAAGTCATGAGTTAACCAAAATTACCATGAACGAACGACAAGGGGGTAAAGATCCCAGCAGTTATAGCTCAGTGCCAGCAGCTAATTATTAGGAACTATTCATGGAGTATAAGGAGGAACCGCCCCCCCTACCTGTGGTAGCTGAGGATCTCCCCACCCCCAGATGTATTTGGTGACAGGATGGGGTTTCTTTCAATGGAACCCCAAGAAATCACTGAACAGATGACAGCTACTGTATATAAAGTGTTTGGATGGGAGACACATGTCATGAATCATAGGGACTCTAACCAGATATTCTGGTTTTGCCTGTTTTCAAATTCTGTGTCATCACAAATGATCTGTGGGATTCTCTCTCTCTCTCTCTCTCTCTCTCTCTCTCTCTCTCTCTCTCTCTCTCTCTCTCTCTCTCTCTCTCTCTCTCTCTCTCTCTTTCCCTCTCTTCCTCCCTCCCTCCCTCTCCCTCTCTGAGAATTCTGATGCTATGGTTGTTGTCCTCTACACAGTGCTGAGATTCTCCTTAAACAATATGCTCTAGGCCAGGATCGTGGCCTAGTGGTAGAGTGTCTGTCTAGCATGCACCTAGCCCTGGGTTTGATTCCTTTCTACCACCTACATAGAAAATGCTAGAAGTGGTGTTGTGGCTCAAGTGGTAGAGCCCAAGGACAGTACCCAAGCCCTGAGTTCAAGCCCCAGGGCTAGGGGAAAAAATAAAAGGCTCTAACCTCCATGACTTCCTGAAGAGTCTCTGTGATTGCTTTTTGAGGGAAATGTGAAAATGAGAGAAGAGAAACAAGACAAGTTATTTCAGAGACTCTGCAGTTTATTGAGCAATTATAATGTTCCCTGAGCAGTTAATGAGGGCTGTTAGTTACCTCCCCTCCCCCCCTCCTTTTTAAGTATTGGTACTGGGGCTTGAATTCAGGGTCTAGCTGCTCCCCCCTTAGCATTTTCCCCTCAAAGTGGCACTCAACTACTTGACCAAAATTCTACCTATGGCTTTTTGGCTCGTTAATTAGAGTTAATAGATTCAGACTTCAGACTTTTTTTCCCCCAAAGTTGGCTTCAATCATTGATCCTCAGCTATCAGCCTTCTAAGCAGCAAGCTGTGAGCCACCAGTGACCAGCTATTCCCAATTTTAAGAGTAGATTTATTTCCAGTAAGTAACAGAAGGAAAAAAGTATCCATTTGCTCTATTTCTTAAAACATCACATTAAATTGTGCTGACCCTATGAAATGCTGCTTTCTCCTGACATTCTTTAAAGTACAAGTAACAGAATTATCCAAACAAAAGTTCCTTAAATAACAAGCTCTGTTGTCTCAGGGGAAATGTTTCCCTATGTCATTCTAGTGTACTGTCATTTACATTTTTCTGCTCTGTGGTGCCTGACATATTGGCCTGCTTCAAGAAAAATTACTCCCATAATTTCAACAGGAGCCTCCCCCTATCTCATTGGCTGAGACTAGGTCATGTGGCCACATTCGACCTGCAAGTGAGGCTGGGAAATGATTCTTGGGCATTTCCAGCCTGGAGAGTAGAAGGTGAATTCTGCCAGCAGAGAGAATAAGGATGGGGTATGAGAGTGGCAGAGGAAACCAGCAAAGCTTGGCATCATCACTCTTTAGTATTCCTATCAGCTAGACTGTGAGTAGTCACAGTCTCTAACAAACAAAATACCAAACACATCATGTTACTTTCCTGTTTGAAATGCCTTAATTTCTCCCCTCTGACCCTATAAAATTCACACGTTTAAAACCTGGCATATCCCACTCCCATACTTTGCTCTACTTACTCTTTCTCCCAGCTTTGTCATATTGATTTAAACCTCTCACTTTGGAGGAAGACAGTGCTTGGGTACTGAAAAGATGCTCTGTGTAGGCCTGCATTGTGTTGTTCAATAGATTCCAAGAAGCCGTTACTCTTGCTGCTGCTGTCCTAGTGCATGGGGGTGGCTGGAATGAAGAATTCGTGACCAAAGTTTCTTCCCACACGGTTCACCAGGAGGCGGCAGGAATGCCAGGAGGCGGCAGGAATGCCTGTGTGAACTATTTTGGTCTCAGAAGTGTAGGTGGAGCCATGGAGATGGTTCTGTGCTTTCTATGACCTTCGCCTCTTGTGCTGTTCTTCTGAGGATATTGAATTCCTTGACAGGCTATCGAGAGTGTGTGACCAGCTTCCTATCCCTAATACTGCAGGTTAATTCCAAGAATCTCATTCTGATGCCGCACCATATGAAGTAAGACTTTTCCATGAATTTGGAGAGTAGGGTTACATTTTGCCAGCCTTGCTTAGAATCATCCACTTGAAGTCTTAAAGGGGCTTGAAAAAACATTAGCAAGGATCCATCAACATGAATGGCATACAGTGTCAACTGATTATGAAGGTTGAGTGTACAAGAGTCCACAGTGAAGATGAATTCAGGTGTCTCAGAGTACACACAAAAAAATCAACTCCAGGTTAGAGACTTTATAGATAAAAGTGAACCTTTAAGTCTTTAGAATAATGTATGAGACAATCTCTTCAAAAGGCAGCTTGGACAAATAGTACCTAGGCTCAAATTTTGAAACCACTGTTTACTTGCTGTGTGAATTTCAGTTGATTGCTTACTTTCTCACCTTTCCTTCAGAGAGATAAGAGTAAGGGAGTTGGTAAGGGCATAGCAAGTATTCAGTGCTGCCTCTTACCATTTATAACCTTAGAATAGGAGAGAATTCCTTAAACAAGTACAAAAATACAAACCACAGAAGAAAGGATTGGTAAATACAATTATAATAAAAAGATAATAACCAGAGCCTTTGGCTCATGCCTGTATTCTTAGCTACTCAAGAGGCTGAGATCTTAGGGTTGAGATTTGAAGCCAGCCTGGACAGAAAAGTCCCTATAAGACTCCTTTCTCCAATTAACCACTCAAGAAAGAAAGAAAGAAAGAAAAAGAAAAGGAAGTAGAGCCATGGCTCAAAGTGGTAGAGCACTAGGCCTGAGTTTAAGCCCCACAACTGACAAAGAAAAATACATCAACAGGCACCATAAAGTGCGAAAAACTGAAAACAAACTGAAAGCCTTTTTCTGACACACTTATAACTTATGATGGATGACTGACAAATTTTACATTCAAAATATAGTTGTAACTCCTACACACCAATAAGAAAAAAATAATCAGACAACCCAAAGGAAAAATAAGGCAAAAATATTAAGAGGGATTTTTTGTAAGAAAAAAAGGGTATAAATGGCTAATAATCATACAAAATACTTGTATCTTATGAGTCGACAGAAAAAATGCAAATTAAAACTCCAACAAGGATCATTTTCTACATGCTGATTGGCAAAAAATAAATTTTTAGAAATTTATGTGTCATCTTATTGGTAAGGACATGGAACAATAGATTTTTTTTTTTACCAGTCCTGGGGCTTGAACTCAGGGCCTGAGCACTGTCCTTGGGCTTTCACAAGGTTAGAGCTCTACCACTTGAGCCACAGCACGCTTTTTCTATGTATGTGGTACTGAGGAATCAAACCCAGGGTCTTCATGCCTGCTAGGTAAACACTCAACCACTAGACCAAACTCCCAGCCTGCAACAGACATTCTTATTCAGTGCTGATAGTATTGACATTGGAAAGAGTTTGGCATATTGGCCTAGTTCCTTTAGAAAAGAAAATTATTTTTAGAATTTCTCCCCCCACTAACCCCGCCAGGAGCCTTCCTCTTGTTTAGTTATAAATGTGCCTGTTAGTGTCCTTAAGTATATTTGCAGAGAAATCACTGTACATAGATAGCAGGAAAGGTTCACAAGGATAACATCACTTTCACAATAGAGAAACAACTGGAAAAAACTCAAATGTCCATCAATAGGAATAGGAGGGAAATGAATTTTGACACATTTTTCTCTTGTTTCCATTTCCTAGAGTTGATTTTGTTAAATATTATTTTATATGATCAGAGGCACAGAGGTATTTCACCTTTGTGTTCCTGTGTGTGTGAATAACTAGAGTCCTGAATGATTTATCATGTTCCAGTGTATTTTAGATCTAGCTTCTGAGTTTTGACACATCTATAAAATAAAATTACCTGAACCAGAACTACATAGTACCCACATCCACACAGATGAAGTCACAAATGTAATATAGAACTCAGTAAAGCAAACTCACAGGTCATATACAGAATGATTGAAATGCATGAAAAATTAGACAGTACATTGCTTAGGTGTGCATCTACATGCAGGAAAACTAAAGAACAACAGGAATGTCAACATAAGCCTTGGCTAGTGGAACTGGCAATGTTCTGTTTCCCAAAGTGATAGGTTACATGGGAATTCATTTATTATTATTATCATCACCACCACCACCATCATCATTATTGTACTTTCAGGCCTTTTGTAGCTACTTTTCATAACTATTACAAAAGACTAATCCAGAAAAAAGCACAGGTTATTTGGCTGAAAGTTTCATATTGGTGGCCCTGGATTTAAGTGCTTTGTTCTGCTCCTTAACTCTATGACTTGAGGCAAATTCTCTGAGATTCAGTTTCCTAACTCATAAATGATAGATAGATAAAATATTTATCTCTGGGGCTATGGTGAACATTAAATAATAGATAAAGTGAATAAAGAACGTTTTGGAACTCATCTCAGTTCATCAAAAGCTTACCTTGTTCTAGGAGCCTTGGACAGGACGTCCTGTCAGCATGGGCCTCATCCTCTAAAACGAGGCAAACGAGGAGACTTAGGTTATACATTAACTTTTAGATCAGAGTGGGAGAGGACAATGAAGTGCAGCCAGTGCAGGTTGGGAAGGCTAGTGCCACTGGGAAAGTTACCAAGAAAAAAAGATGGCTGTGGTAAGTCTTGAAGATAAGTGAGTCAAAGCAAGAAGGGAGGCAGAAGGTGAACAGAATACTCTTGAGCCAAGGAAGGCACAGGAATAAGAAACAATGTAGTTGCTAGGCACCCATGGCTCACACCTGTAATCCTAGGTACTTGGGAGGTTGAGATCTGAGGACTGCAGTTCCAAGTCAGCCTGAGCAGGAAAGACTGTGAGACTCATATCTCCAATAACTAACAAAAGGCTAGAAGTAGAGCTGTGGCTCAGCCACATCTACGTCCTGAGTTCAACTCCACCAACTTGTTAGTGCACGCGCGCACACACACACACAGAGTCTATTCCAATGTATATAAAGTCCACCTAAAGCAATGCATAGTGGCCTTGTGTGAGACAAGATACTGTTGTCCTTCAGTATTCACATGGGATTGGTTTTAAGAACTCTACAGATTCCAAACTCCGAAGATGTTCAAGATCCTTACAGTAAATGGCACAATATTTATATATAATCTACATGTATTTTCCCATATACTTTATGTCACTTCTGTATTATATCTAATACCTAGAACAATATATATGCTATATAAAGTTGTTAGACTCTATTGTTCTGAGAATGAACAGAAAAAGTTTGTGCATTCTCAGCCCACCAAAGATTGTCAGTTTATAGTTGGTTGAGTTCAAGGATGTAAAAAAATAAGATTGGGAACTGGGTGTGGTGGCTCACACCTGTAATCCTAGCTACTCAGAAGGCTGAGATCTGAGGACTGCAGTTCAAAGCCAGCCTAGGCACTAAAGTCTGTGAGACTCTTATCTTCAATTAACCACTAGAAAACTGGAAGTGGCACTGTGGCTCAATGGGTAGGGTGGTAGTCTTGAGATGAAGAGCTCAGGGACAGCACTCAGGCCCAGGGGTAGGGCGGTAACCCCACAATGGGTGGGCAGGGAGGTGGGGGAGAAATAAGATTGGCCAATAGACACATGAAGAAATGTTCAATATCTCTACCCATAAATGAAACACAAATCAAAACAACATTGTGATTCCACCCTCACCCCTGTTAGAAAGGCCATTATCATGAAAATGAATAGTAACAGATGATGGTGGGGATGTGACCAAAAGGGAACACTACACTGCCGGTGGGAATGTAAGCTTGTTCAACGACTCTGGAAAGCAGTAGTGATTCCCCAAAGACTAAACCTAGAGCTCCCTTATAACCCAGCAATCCCACCCCTGGGCAGTTACCCAAATGACCACAAACAAGGCCACACTAAATCCACTAGCACAACCATGTTCATTGCAGCATTATTTACCATAGCTAAGATAGGAATCAACCCAGATGCCCCTATATAGATGAATGGATCAAGAAAATGTGGTATATATACACAATGGGGAATTTTATGCTTACATAAGAAAGAATGACATTGTGCCGTACATAAGGAAATGGAAAGACTTGGAAGAAATTATATGTAACAAAGTAAGCCAGATCCAAAGAAACATAGGCTCCATGGTCTTCCTCATTTGTAATGAGGAAATGTGTGTAGGATATTCATAGCCGAGGATCACAATGACTCAATAGCTATGTGCATATGACTATATAAAATGATGCTTATGGAAATGAACTCCAAGAAATGGAAACAAGAGGTTTTTATTGTACTGTTTGAAGTTATTTCTATTTACCATTTTGGTTTATTCTGTTGTCACTGTTTTTTTTTTAATTTCTGTACCCTTTATCTTGTATATAAATTTATGTGATTTGAGGAAGGGAACGGAAATCACAGAAACACTAGGACAAAGGATAAACCAATTCAACAGTGATATTCACTAGACACTATGTGGGAAATGAATTTAGGGCAAGGGGAGTTTGAGGGGAGAAGTGGAGAACATGAGGGAGGGAGAATTGTTCAAAAAGAAATGTGCTCATTACTTATGTAATGGTAACCCCTCTGTACATCACCTTTACAATAAAATTAAAGGGATGTGGAGCTCAAAAATTGAAGGCTAAGTGTATCTTACAGGCAAGAGTGCCCTAAAAGTCAAGGTAAAGAAATCAAGGGTCTTATATTGGATTGTCAAGGGTGGACTTTACTCAGTGGGGGAGTATGGAATCACTATAGGTAAGGAAGCAGCGGGAGCAGAACAGTGTGGTAGAAGATCCTTTGATGGATGTCAGGTGTGGCTTACCATATGGGGAGACCAGTTAGGAGACTCCATGGCTCAGGTAAATATATGTGAAAAAGGCTTGTGAGGAGAAATTTAAGAGGTGCTTTGAAAACCAATTGGCAAAACCTACCAATGGGGCTTGGGAGGTAAAGAGAGGAAGGGAGAAGAAAGAGTCTGAGATGTTCTAGTTGGGGCTACTGGGTATAAAATCAACTCCATTTATTGAGAGAAGGGAGCAAGAAGAGCCACTTCGTGGGGAAAGGATATATTCAGTTGGAGTTTGAACCTTATTGAAGTTGAAGAGCTGGTTGAATTTGAGGAGCTATGTAGGGAAAGGATACGTTCAGTCTGACTTTGATTGAATTTGAGGAGCATTTATACAGGAAAAGATATGCAGAATACCCAAAGACACAGAGTAGAGATCAGAGCTTGGGATATAGATTGGAGAGTCAGCAGGTGGCTGACACTGGCTAGAGAGCACATATAAACAACTTCTTTAAGAATAGTGGTTATATCTAGCCTTACTAGATAGTAAATATTTTAGGTTTTGTGGACCATATGTTCTCTGTCACTACTACTCAGCTTTGTCACTGCAGTGTGAAAGCAGCCGCAGACATCATGTAAATAAATGGATGTGACTGTGTTCCAATAAAACTTTATTTATAGACACAGGAGGCGGACTGGATGTGTCTCATAGGCCATCGTTTGCCAACTCCTAAAGAAAGAGCCAAGCATGGAGAAAAAGACCAGCAAGGACCACTTGAAAGGTAAAGAGAATACATACTTGCTAATGTTCATGCCATATACTTGACAAGATCTCAATTCCAAGAGAAAGTCACTGGGTGGGGGGGGGAGGGAAACTGGGAGAAAAACATCAGAAGAGGCATCAATGAACAAGAAGTAATGTATCCACTACCTGATGGATGTAGCTATAACCCCTCTTTACATTGGCCTATGATAAAATACAATTTAAAAAAAGAGAAAGTCATGAAGTCATTATTAAAACCTGGGAAGGCAAAGTAGAGCTTCTATTCATGTTTAATGTTACCTTAACAGGTACTGTCTTCTACAGATCTGTTTACATGTTCTTAAGCTACTGAGATTTGGGAGTTATATTATGCAGCAAGACTAATTGAGTAAAGGTATTATTTTTAAACAAAACAAAACAACTTCAGTGAGAATGTTCCAGGTGCAAAACAGTTGGGCTACCTGATTTGGGAAATGTGACTCCTCCAAAAGCCAATCACCAAGGACAGAGAGATGTTGTATCATGATTGGTCCTCCAGGATCACGTGCCCATTCCGTTCAGGACAGTAGGAGCAGAACCCAGATGGGGAGAAGGGATGCTGAGCAGACAAAAGCAATTACCAGTATTGAAGAAAGTCACTGTAGAGTAGCCATGGAAATAGAGAGCTACAAAAATAAGGGTGTGTTGAATAATGCCTGCATTATTATCCTTATTGGCTACAAGGAGGATAATGAGGCAATACATGAAATCTGTTTATTGGCTTTTTCTTTGGTGGGGGAGGTGGGGGAGAATCATTGGTGACCTTTTCCTGAGCAGTTTCAGTTGAGTGTTGGGCTGACCAATTGATTACAGATAATTGTATTATTTCAAAAAAACTTTAAGGCGGTACGGAAATGTCAGATACTACTAAAAAGACCCTTAGATAAGGGTAGTTTAGGACTTAGATAGGGTAGAGCCAGCACTTTTATTTATCTGAATATCTCTTTGAAGCTGTGGGAGGCTTCTGGGCAGTGGAATGTTGGGATCAGGCCACTTTTGAGGCGGATTCTCTGAGTGAGGAAGAGCCCTTAGGGTGGAACCAGAGCTGAGGGGCCAAGATAAATCCTGCTATGACCCTCAAGGCCTGTGGCAAAATTGCATCTTAGGGAGAGAGACTAGAAAGCAAGATCCAAAAATGTGGAATTTAAAACATCAGGGTTTAGTGAGGGAGGTGGGAGAGGAGGAGAGAACTGATAAGAACTAGACCTTAGTGAGGAGAAACCAGAAGAGAGCCAGCCCTAAACCCATGTATTCAATTGACAAAATGTTAATTTAGTGCCCACCCCTCCTTTTAAGACTCTGACCTTTCTCTGACTTTTTTTCCCCAGGTCTCTTTCCTAATCTTTCCATAACCCAGTCCTCCCACACCCTTCCCACCTTCCTTAACTGATTTCCAAACCCTGAATGCTTCTCAAGACTGCATCCCACCCAGACAAGTTTCCAACCTCCCTCCCTCCACCTCATCTTCAATCACACTATCTCACTTCTCATTCATTTGCTCTCAGAGACATCTGGGAATGCATCCATGCCAAGGTATTATTGTAATCAATCTTCTCCTGTTGATATTTTCTTTCTAAGTAGATTCTCCTGTGAACAGTTCTTAATCCAAAGGAGAGTTTCTCTCATGGTAAGAATTTGGGAGGCTGGCTGTGTCGGCGCATGCCCCTCAGCATTTAGTAGGCTGAGCCAAGAGGATCATGATTTTGAACTGCTCAGACTGGGCAATATAATGAGACACTGTCTTAAAAGGTAAAGCAAAGCAAAACCAAACTGAAGAGAGGGGCTGGAAGTAGCAGGAGGCATAATTGCTCTTTACAGCTATGATAAAATGAATTTGGTACTGAAAAGTCTGGTTCTAAACAAGAGAAAGTACTGAGGAAAGTGATATACATACATACATACATACATACATACATACATACAATTGTAAAGGATATACCGAGAAGTACATCAGAGGAGTACAGAAGGGTATAGTTATATAGCTATAAACTTTAATTGTAAAAATAAGATGTTCAATTTGAGTTGATAACCCAACAGATTCTGATTAGAAATAAAAATTCACTCAGGTGCAAAATAGAGCACCTAAAGATGTATATACCACATCTCACCTCTAGTTTATAATCACACCACCTCTTCTATCTCAAGCTGTATAAAGTGGGTAAACCATTTGTATTTAAAATAATGTTTTTGAGTGGTACCAGGAACTGAACTGAGGGCCTTGTTCTTACCAGATAGGCATTCTACTACTTGAACCCACATATCCATCCCTTTTACTTTATTTATTTTGGATTATGCTTGTGCCCACCTAAACCTCCTATTTATGCTTCTCACATAGCTGGGATGACAGGGCCATACCAGCACACTCATTGGTTGAGATGGGGGCCTTACCAACCCTTTGTCTAGGCTGGCTTCAAATTGCAATCCCTCAAATCTCTGTTGAATACGTGGGATTACAGGAGTGAGATCCCAGTGTCTGGCTTAAAAAACATTTTAAATCTTTATTCTAAAACAGCAGAAAGTTGAACCAAAGAAGCTAGATTTATGATGGAGTCAAGATTTCCACTGATCAATTAAGAAAGTCCATGAAAGTAAGTGGAGCAGTCAAGGTTCTCCAGAGAAACAGAGCAAATAGAACAGTTAGGTAAATGATTGATGGATAGACAGATGATAGATAGATAGATAGATACTTATAAACAAATGCATTAATTATAAGGAACTGGTTCACATGGTCATGTAGGGTGAGAAGTCTAAAGATGTATGAATGGCAACTGGGAGCAGAGTCAATGTACTTTCCCATCTTAGGTTTGAAGGCCTAAGACCTGGGAGCTGGCGGTGTAAGTTCCAGTTCAAGAGACGCTTGAAACCTAAGAATAATGATTTTTCAGTTCAAATCTGATGGCAAGAAAAGACTAATATTCTGGATGGAAGTCAGACAAGAAAACTTCCTCTTTTTGTTCTATTTGTTCTCCAACTGATGAATGCAGCCCACTTCTATTAGGAAGGGCAGACTTTTAGTTTCAGTCTATATTTAAATATTTAACTCTCACCCAGAAATACCTTCACAGTAACTCCTAGAATAATATTCGGGCAAATGCCTGGGTACCCCATAGCCTGGTTCCTACATAAAATTAACCACCACTGTATACTCCTTAAGAAAGGGAATAAAAGAATACAGTTTTTCATTTAATACTGATGAAAATGGCCTGTGAAGCCCAATGTGAAAAGTGTGGCAAGTAGAAGTTGCAGAGACATTAATTTGATAATTTCCTTCATTTTTGCTTGGCTTGGGCTTTGATCTCTATAATAATCCCCCTTAGATTTTAGGTTTCCATGACCATTGCACATGAATTTGTTTCTTCTTCTTCTGTTCTCCTTCATGATCATATTGTTATCATCATCAACATCCAAGTTTCCCTGTGTGCCTGTTGCTCTTATGGCTCTCTACCAGAAAGAAATTTGGACATCAGGGAAGAAAGTAGATCTGTCATTTGCTCTAAGTAGCTTAATTCCAGTTTAGCAGAGTGAATGTGTACAGAAAAAAACAAATATGGCTGGGTGTGGTGTTGCATGCCTATTATTTAAGGAAGTAGAAGCAGGAGACTCATGAGTTTGAGCAGCCTTAAACTCAGTGAGTTTAAGACTAGCTTGAGTCATAGAGTAAGACTTGTCTCAAAAAACCCTCAATAACAACGTGTATAAAGTAAGTATAGATTATTAAGTGCTGAAGAAAGAAGGATATTATTCATAAATTCCAGGAAAAGATGTGATTGATAGGCTGGACCTGTTCTGGAAAAGCTTCAAGGAGACAAACGCAGGGCCTTGGGCAGGGCTCAAGAAACCAATGTGACTAAAACAAGTGTCTGGATGGAGAGAGAATGTGATAGAAATATAGAATGCCCTGGATGGAAGTAGAAAACACAAAGTATGTAAGCAGGACAGACTTGTGGCTTGGTTGACACCTGCACCGCCAGGCATAGTGATGCCTGGAGTACAGCCTCTGGGAACAGCTTTAGGCTGATTGCTAATTAGAACTTTTCCCTACGTGTAAAAATTTCCAGGATCAGCACAGAGTGTCATCTGCTTCTTTCCCTCTCAAGACTGCCTAGCCCATCAAACACCAAGGCTGCTCCACCAACTCATGCAAACTTCATAAAAACTCCTCTCCCTGATTTGCATGTGCATACCAGAGAGAGAGCCAGGAAAGAAAAGCCCTCTCCTAGTTTGTACACACGGAAGTAGATGCCTCTGGACCTTATTTGTCCTGCTTATTTGCAGTCAGGGTGGTGTGTCTTAGGATAGTGAAGACAGCAGGAAGGTTCTATAGTTTTCTCTGCAGGGCCCCAGCTCAGGGCTGTGGCTTTTTGGATTCTTTATGGGTAGGAGACATGGTAGAAGCTGCACATGGCATGAGGCAGAGTACATTTTGCCTCCTGTCAACCAATAGAGCAGCCTTCCTCCATCTCCTCCCCCAACCCCCCAACACCATATGTGTCCCTGAAATTCCTCCTTTCCACATCTCAGAGGCAGTGTGGGTTATAAAGATAATCACATGCTAGGAGAAGCTACACGTGCCTTAGTTCTGGTTCTACCACTAACCAGCTGTGTGACCTTGGACAAAACCCTTCATTTCCCCAAGCCCAGTTTTCTCATTCGGGAGAAGAGAACACTGGATTAGGTCATCCTTCAGAAAGTTTCCAACTCTGTAGGAGTGGGTCTACAAGAAATCTATCTTCTTCATACCGCAACTAACACTTTTCTTCTTCCTTGGCTACTTGGGGAAAGAAAGGAAGGCTCTGGAAAGTACTGAATTTCAGCCAAGTTGAACATCACTATTTGTATTTGCATGGGTAACTGGGTAGCTGTGGCACAGAGATTTCAGATCTGGGTTTCAACCTGGCTTGTCACTCACCAGCTGTGTGGCCTTGGGCAAGTTACTTTCCTTCCTTGCAGCCCTGAGCTTCCTCCAGTTTATAGGAATAATAATAGCACCTGCTTTGTATGGAATCACAACAAGGCCTCACAGACAAGGAACGGAAAGTTTGTAGCCATGACTGAACCCAGAATAAATATACACTTAATCACAATCAAAAGAATAATAAAGTGTTTTCTAGCTTTATGTTACTTGAATAAAACAGCTGAGGTAATTAATTATAGACAAGTCTTATTTTGGCTCACAGTTTTAGAGGTTCTAGTCTAGGATTCCCTAAGCCCAGGGGGGGAGGGGTTAGGCCTGTGATAAGGCAGGACCTCCTGGTGGGTACCTATGTCAGAGAAAAACTGCTTCTATGATGAGCCAGGGAATAAAGAGCAAGAAAGAGCTGGAATCCTAGGATCCCTTTCATGAGCACGCTCTGACTGAAACAGCAATAGGATTCAGCCCCTTTCTAAGGATGTTTGGTAAGGGCTTAAGCGACATTACATGAAATTCACGGAAGAAGTATGTTAACTACATGGTAGAAGTTGTCAGCACCTTTAATGTTATTTTTTCTTTTTTTAAATAACTAAAGCTATTAAGCACAGACATTTCAGCTGCTTGATCAACCCTCTCACATTCACAGCTGCCTGAGACCCAAACAGAGTGACTACTCTAGTTAGATAAGAGACCCAGACCAGACAGGAATCACTGCTGCCATCTGTGAGGTTCCTGTGGTTGTTTTTCAAGTTCCCCTGGCATGATGGCAACAGCAACTTCAGCCCCACTACACCTGCAAAGTCCACTGGAGCTGTCAATCAAGTAGCCACTTCTTCAAGGATTCTTCTAGCTGTCACTATGAGCAGAGAAGTTGCTTTAACCATCTCACAACTGCTCCATGAGGCTGTAATCCAGCCACAGAAATCCAAAGAACCCTTCTTTCCAGTTGTGGGAATCACAGCAGCAGTCATGGCAGCTGCTGCTGAAGCACTACTTTCTGTTTTGACAGGCTGTACTTTTGACAACTCCAGACACTTTGCAAGGCTCTAGGAGGCTTTGCTTTCTTTAGCCATGACTGCTTCAGAGGAGGCTTAGATGACAGCTTCAGTAATAGCCACTTTGGGTGTCCCTGCATCTGTCGGAGAGGAACACTGTCCCTGCCCCCTGACAGCTGGAGCTGGCAGGCACATTGTGTCTCAGCAAGTGGGTACCACTAAATGGTAAATTTGTGGTTAGCAGAAGGAAGGCTGTGCACAAATGTGATTGGCTCTCTAAGCAGCTTTCAGTCTCATGTAGAAGTCTGGGAGGCCTTTCTTTTTGTTTTGAATTTTTAAATTGTTATTATAAAGGTAATGTACAAAGAGGTTACAGTTGCATAAGTCAGGTAATGAGTACATTTCTTTTTGAACAGGGTCACCCCTTCCCTTGTTCTCTCCCAGTTTTTCCCCTCCCATCTCCACCCACAAGTTATACAGTTCCTTTTCGACATAGTGTGTAGTGAGTACACAGCTGCCTTTGTTCACCCTTTGTCCCTCTGGGAGACCCTTCTTGCTGGGTAACTACATTCCTGTCACTGTGAGCTTACTCCCAGTTAAAGCTTCTCTCATGTTTTATTGCCTACTCGTGCTCTTTTTCATGAGTAGAGTGGGCTGAACTGGTAACCCAATGAGCAGACGATGCCCAAGGCTTCAGCCCTAGGTACACCCACAACGGTAGCTAGGAAGTAGATGAAGAGCTCCAGAGTGGCTCAGAGAAGAGATTGAAATGATGAAGAACTTTGGAAGGACAGAGAAATTGCAAAGTGGTAGAGAACTGAGGCTGCCAAAGAGGAAAGTCTACAGAGAGATGATTCTGCATGGAGTTGAGAGGCCTTCCAGACAGCTGCCAGGAATTACTAGCTCTGCTTGCTGAGGATGTACCTTAGAGTCGTTGAGTGCTAAGTGTCCAGACACTCAGTCCTCAGAGCTGTAACACTTAACTAGCTGGTGCTGGCCTACCAGCACTTAAAACTCAGGAGTACAGATTTAAGACTGGAGGTTTCTGCCCCCTCCTAGGCTCAGAGATGCTGACAATAAGGGAGCTGTGCTTTGCCTTTTCACAATTTTCATCTGAATATCACACAAGAACCTTAGCTAACTGGTGACACAATGGTGGGGAACTCCGAGACCAAGCTGTGAGTCCAGGAAAGAGTTGAGAACTGGACCCTGGAAAGGTCAAAACAGATAAGGCAAAACAAATGTGTAAGTTACGAAAAACTGGACTCTATGATGTTTGAGTTAGGGTTGTCTGGACCCTATAAAGCTTGAGACGTTGGGAACAAGATGAATGTTTGTGTTATGGTTAAATGTTCTCTGCTTCTCTCTGCTCCCAAACAAATAAGGGAGTCAATTCTTACTATGTACACAAACTGTCTTATGCTCATGATTGTAACCACAGAGAGATTGGTAGCTTGTTTTCTGCATGTACCTGTACTAACCTCCCCTGTACTGAACTAAATAGGCTTGCTTATGGGAGCTTGGGGTTCAAGAGCCAGGGAGCCTTACTGTCTGGTTTCCCAGGTGCTTTACTTTCTCTCTGTCTACTCTCATTTTTTCAGCCCCGGGTACTCCATCACACTGTTGCAGTTGCCAGTAGAAACACACTATGAACTAAAAGCCTCGCAGGAGACTACACCTCTTAAAGGTTCTATCACCTTTTAAAGGTAACACCACCCTGAAGATAAGACCTTTAATAAATGAATCTTTAGAAGACATTCAGGATTCAAACTATAGCAAATAACTTGTGTTTTGTTTCCTGTCTCTGTCTTCTACTCCAGTAATGGCAGTAGTGAAAAGAAAGTCTCTGATTTAGAGAAAGGCACTGAATCATGTAGCTAGACAGAAAGCTCAATGAGGGTAAGACTATCTCTACGTGGATTATCCTGCCTCTAGCCCCTTCACTTAGCACCTTGCCCAGCACAGAGCACTAGAAAGGAAGTCTTTTCCAATGGTGCAAACAAGATGGAACTGCTTATGATCATTCTACCTTAATGCCAAGTTCTTGGGCTTTCAGACTTGTTCCCTCTGCTATCTTAACATATTCACTGAGGAAACCATTCAGACATGCATAGGCTTCCTCTTAAAGTTTACACCAGTGCTGTTCACTTGAAATGTAATGCAGTCCACACATGGAATCTTAAATGTTTTAGTTACCATTTACAAATGGCAAAACAAAAATTTGAAATTAGGGACTAGGAGTATAGTACTTGCCTAGCAAGTGTGAAGCCCTGGGTTTAATATCCAGTACTAAAACATATGGGTTAGAGCTGGGAGTTTGGCCTAATGGTAGAAGCCTTGCCTAGCATGCACAAAGACCGGGTTTGATTCCTCAGTACCACATACATAGAAAAAAAGCTGTAAATGGTGCTGTGGCTAAATGGTAGAGCTCTAGCCTTAGGAAAGCCCAAAGACTCAGGTTCTGAGTTCAAGGCCAGGACTGGCAAAAAAATGGGTGAAAATTTTAATAATGGATTTTATTTTATCCATTATATCTAAAATATCTAATATATAATCAGTATAAAAACCTTTTGGTGGGGAACATTGGGGATTGAACCCAGGGCTGCATATTTGATAGGCAAGTGCTATACTATTTGAGCCATGCTTCAATTGGTTTTTCGATAGGGTCTCACACTTTTGTCTGGGCTAGCCTCAAACCACAGTCCTCCTATCTCTGTCTCCAAAGTAGCTGGAATTATCACTACATCTGAGGTCCAAACTACTAATTGTTTTTATATTGAATTTGAAATCTGGTATGATTTTTATATGAAAGACATCAATTCAGACTAGCAGATTTTATTAACATTGATTTTTAAATCATACTTCAAATGATGTATTTAACAATCAAGTATTCAAGAAGGGAATCTATATACAATCACTGGCACTTAGATTTTAGAACATAATAAAAATTAGGCTGAGTGTTTGTATGTCATAGGTACATATTAATCCATGTAAAAACATTATGTCTATAGAGTCATAGATTTTTTTGTGTGTTTTGCATCTTGATAACAACCTGTGATTTATTTATTACCTATGGTAAGTGTGAAAATAAACCATACTGATGGAATTCATGAATAGGGCATTTTGGGGAAAGCATTAGTCTTGCTTCTAGCATCCAACTAGTTGAATATCTTATTGAAATGGAGAATAGGACTTCAGGTCAGTTTTTTTTCATATATTTTTATTGTAATTAATAGAAGGGTTATATTATATTAACCAGATAGAAGGTGCATTACTTGACATACTTTGATACCCTTTCTCATGTCTTGGTCCCCATTTCCCTTTCCTCACTCCTACCCCTCATCTTGTTTTTCCCCCCCTTCACTATCTTATTTCAAATAACCAAATACAAATATATACAATATATCAGATAACATGGTGAAATACTGTAACAATATGAGATAACCAAGGGAGAGTAAAAGAGATGAGAGATAACATAGTACATTAAGGACAACAATCACTCATAATATGGCTTTCGTTTCCTTCTCCTGGAGGTCCTTAAATTTAGCGTCATACTATATGGCCTTATGTATCTAGATTTTGTTCTATTGTGAATCTCTGCTAGGAGAGCCCAAGGTTCCTACTGATTATGACAAATGAGGGAGACTATTGGGCCTATGTTCCTTTGAGTCTGGCTTACTTCACTTAATATAATTTTTTCTAAGTCTTTCTATTTCCTTACAAATGGGGCGATGTCATTCTTTCTGACAGCAGCATAGACTTCCACTGTGTATAAATACCACATCTTGTTGATCCACTCATCAACTGAGGGACATCTGGGTTGGTTCCATATCTTTGCTATGATAAATAGTGCTGCAATGAGCATCGTTGTGCTAGTGGATTTAGTATGTCCTTGTTCCTGGACAGTTGGGTAAATGCCTAGTAGTGGAATTGCTGGGTCATAGGGGAGCTCTATGTTTAGTCTTTTGAGGAACTGCCATACTGCTTTCCATAGTGGTTGAATGAGTTTTCACTCCCACCAACAGTGTAGTAGTGATCCCTCCTGGCCACATCCCCTCCAGCATCTGTTGTTATTAGATTTCTTGATCCTGGCCATTCTAACTGGAGTGAGGTGGAATCTTAGAGTTGTTTTGATTTGCATTTCTTTTATGACCAGAGATGTTGAGCATTTCTTCATGTGTCTATAGGCCATTTTTGTTTCTTCTTCAGAGAAGACTCTCTTTAAGTCTTTGGCCCATTTTTTAATGGGATGGTTGTTACTTTGAAGATTAGTTTTGGAGTGATTCAATTTTTTGAGCTGTTGATATATTTTAGATATGAGGCCTTTGTCTGTTGTATGGTTAGTGAAGATCTTCTCCCACTCTGTAGGCTTTCTAGTTAATTTGCCAGCAATGTCCTTTGCCATATGGAAGCTCTGCAGTTTCATGCAGTCCCACTTATCCAGCCTTTCTCTGATTTGTTGTGTTTCTTGATCCTTATTAAGAAAGTTTTGACCTGTGCCAAGAAGATCTAGAGTATTTCCAATTCCTTCTTGCAAAGTTTTCAGTGTATCGGCTTTTGCTTCGAGGTCTTTGATCCATTTGGAGTTAATCTATGACTATAGAGTCATAGATTTTTATGTCTATGTAGTTGTGTTTATATTTCCAATACCATGTCCATAGCATTTGGTATGCAAATATTGAGTCCTCACTCTTACTGTTTGGATCTAATAGCCACATATGGAGGATACCATGTGCCTTTTGTTCCTTTGGTCTTGACTTGTCTCACTGAACATGATTTGCTCTAGATTCATCCACTTCCCTGCAAATGCCATTATTTTATCTTGTCTGTTGGCTATGTAGAATTCCATTGTGTGTGTGTGTGTGTGTGTGTGTGTATATATATATATATATATATATATATATATATATCACATTTTCTGTATCCATTCATCTGCAGTAGGGCATCTGGATTGTTTCCATTGCCTGGCTATTGTGAATAGTTCAGAGATGAACATAGCTGAGCAGGTGTCCTTATCATATCATGGGTTATGATGTTCAGGATAGATGCCCAGGAGTGGTATGGCGGGATTGTAGGGAAGGTCAATTTTCAATTCTTTAAGAAACCTCCACACTGCTTTCCAGAGTGGCTGAACTAGCTTACAATCCCACCAGCGGAGCAGTAGGGTTCCTTTTTCTCCACAACTCCATCAGCATCTGTCATTGTCTGAGTTCAAAATATTGGCCATTCTTGTTGGGGTAAAGTGGTATCTTAGGGTTGTTTTTATTTGCATTTCCTTTATGACCATGGATGATGAACATTTTTCATATGCTTTTCTGCCATTTTAACCTTTTCTTTTGATAAATCTCTCTTTAGTTCTCTTGCCCATTTAGTGAATGGTTTGTTGGGTTCGGGGGGGGGGATTAGTTTCTTGAGTTCCCTGTATATTGGATATTAAGCATTTGTCAGATGTATTATTGGTAAATATCTTTTCCCCATTGGTTGCCTGATGCTCTACTTTAGTGGCTCTGCTTTTATCTGTGCAGAAACTTTATTTTTAGGTCATCCCATTTATCGAGTCTCTCTCCAATCTGTTGTGACCCTGAGATTCTGTTCAGTAATCTTTTGCCTGTGCCTATGAGTTCCAGTGTCTTTCCAACTCTATAATGTAGCAGTTTCAAGGTTTCCAGTATGACCAGACTAGCACTTTTAACTAATATATATATATATATATACTTTCATACACATACATACATACATACATACATACATACATTTATTTTATGGGGTTGGAATGGCTTTGGGCATTTCAGGAGAGTGCTGTACCACTGAGCTATACCCTCAGCCTTAGACCTGCACAATCAAAGTACTGAATAGCCACAAACATCTACTGGTTGCTCTGTGGGAAAACACAGCTCTGGGCCAAGAAATCCAGTTTGAACCTGTTCTTCAGCTCACCCCACAATTCACTTCCTGTCCCAAAACCTATTTCTTTACTTCTCAGTTGGTAATCCTGGGGAATACTTTCTAGCTTTTTGGAAAACATGTTCAGATCAATGTGAGTGAACTTCACCTTATTTGTCTTGCCAGGAAAACCATGTAAGAATGTAACAGCAAAACCCCAAAACTCATTCCACAAGATGTCTATCTATCCACATCTACCTACCTTTTTAACTATCTCTAAATGCATGCATGTATGTATGTATGTATGTATGTATCTATCTATCTATCTATCTATCTATCTATCTATCTATCTATCTATCTATCTATCTATCTATCTTTCTGGTATGCCTTTGCAGAGCTTTATTCTCTATGACTCTGTTTGTTCACTCAATTTATTGAGGGTTTACTATGTATAATAAAGTTATAAAAACAATAATGTACAGGGTAAAATTTAATCTCTACCCTAGGGAACCTTAAACTCAAGTGAGATGGGCAGAAGAGTATGCAAGATTTTACAACACTGTATAATAGGGGAAGAAATACTAGGTATTCCAGTCACTTCTCAACCTTTTGGCTGAGATAAAGATTAATATTAGGTATTCTGGAAGCTCCCCAGAGGGTGACTACCCTAGCACAGGAATTTGTGTGCAGGTGCACACTTGTCTTTGCAGGAATGCATGCATGTGTGCATACTTGGGCTTTTGGGGAATAAGCATTTAAGTGAGACTTGAAGATTGAGCTCAGGTTGGGTTTGTGTTATGGGTGTGGAGTGGGAGGAGAAAGCATGCTGTGTGGGACCATGCATGTGTCATAGGAGAGGACTGCAAATCACTCTATCCTGCTCTATTCTAGAAAGAGTTAATCCATAATTGGCTGGGGAGGGACTAAGAATATGGCAGGGACAATTATGGTTAACAGATTGAACTTTAAGTCCTATAATAAAAGATCCTGGAAACTTAGCTTGGGTTCTGATTTCTTTTTACCTGCATTTTTCTGCATTGCTGATTGCTCACAGGGTATCACCATGTTTCAATTAAACTCAACATGTGCTGTAATCACTCAGCACCTTTACTCCTCTATAAATATTTCAAACTGGGGTTTCTACACTAGTTTTCTGTCTCTAATAATGAGATCAGCATAATTCTAGTCTCCTACCACAGCAAAGATGTGTTTCATCCCTCCCATATCTTCACTTGCTGTGCCCAAGCTGTCATTACATCTTACTATTTTTTTAACTGAGCATTGGAAAGCTTTTGGTTCAGACACTTTCTGGCTTCCCTGAAGATAATTCTTATTCATTTTTATAATAACTTTACCAGGACTATTGAAATTCCAATTGTTATCATTTTTGCTCTTTGGCAATAACATTTTAAACAAACTATGAAGTTAAAAAAATCACACCATCAGATTATAAACTCATCATTGGTCTAAAAAAAATGCCCCAAGTAATTTTTATTGGAAAAGGACCATTCTGATTGTTGTATTTTTTCTTGGATCTTATTTTTTTTTCTAATTTGGTAAAGATGTTTTCAACTTCCCTCCTGAGTCATAAATTTTTATTATGTGTAAAGATAACTTAGAAATAGGGATTTTAATTGTTCTAAGTGTGTTTCTTCCTTTCTAGATAAACTTTTCCTTGGATTCATTCTCTGATGGTTCACTCCCCCTAAGAAGAGCTTCCACACTGTGGAAGCTTGTCTTCGATTCCTGAATATCTGACTTCACATTGGCTCAATGATTCATGCTAACCACACCCTGAAACTGGACATGGAAAATTTAAAACACAAGACCAGATTGTATTTTGTGTCTCAGGAATAAATGATCATTTCCCCCAGTTGTATTTGGTCATACTTTAAACAAAATATCCACTGGATGGAAATTCCACTTCAGTTAGTAAGTATTTACTGAAATTTATGGGCTGCGATCAGTCTGTAACTGTTTATTAGAGGTATGGTGACCATGTTTACATAAGCTAAAAAGCAGGCCCTGTGGTGTACCAACAGGACAGAACATCTGAAATCAGTACTACCCTAGAAAAAGCTGGGTTATATCATTGCCATAGTTACAGGACATGCAAGAGAACTATTGTCCTTCAAGTTCTTATTTTGGAAATATAAGCTTAGTGCACACTGAGTAAATAGTAAGAGAACACCAAGTAGAGGAAGTATTTTGTTTGCTGGGAGGATTATAAAAATGTAAAAAAAAAATCAAATAGTCACCTTAAATGCTTTCTCAAATAAGGCAGGCTGTACAGCAGCAAATTTGGTTTATCACCTTGGCTAGACTATGGTACCCAGTTGTGTGATTGAACACCAGGGTAGATGTTGCTATAACAGTATTATTTCTAGATGAGATAAATATTTAATTCGTCAGACTGTGAGTAAAGCTGATAACCATCCCTAGTGTGGGTGGGTCTATCATTAGTAAAAGGCCCTGACAGCAAGGATTGAGGATTCCCCAGGAAGGAGGAGTTTTGCCTCCAGTCTACCTTCAGACAGAAGACTGGAATAGCCACAATGTCTAGAATTTCCAGCCTTCTGTCTCATTCTAAACATGTTAGCTTATGAGGCCAATTCTTTAAAATCAACCTCTCCTAGAACTGATGCCCTGAGTTCAAGCTCCAGTATGGCCTCAAACAAAATAAATCTCTTCCCAACACACACTCACAACCATACACACACACACACACACACACACACACACACACACACGGCCACACACACATGTGCATGCACACATGCACCTTATTTTTTTCACAATAACTTAACTAATACAGCTCTCTTAAGAATTGTTCCACTTTGTACATAATTACGCATTTTAAGATATAATTGTATAATACCTTACATTTTCACAAATGGTAACATTCCACATAACACAATGTCTTTTAGCAATGCTTTTAAGCATGCAACATTCACTGAGTAAGGTGGTACATACCTGCAATTCCAGAACTCAGGAGACTGAGGAAGGGAGATTACAAGTTTGAGACCAGCCTGAGCTACCTAGTAAAATAAATAAATAAGTAAATAAGACACTGCATGAATTTTCAAGACCCACCCTGCCACAGAAGAGAACATTTAAAAGCCAAAATGGACTGAAGTCGAAGCAAAATTAAGGTTGATATAGAATGAGAAATAAGACAATGCCCAGAGCTTGAGGAAACAAGAAGGACTCAAGAGAGGAAGACAGAAGGAAGGAAACCAACTTTCACCTTCTGATTACAAAATTTGGAGGAAAGAAATTCTCTGAGCTCTTTAGTATCTTTACATATTCAAGAAAGAAAAGAGGATAGTCAAACAACACTGGTTAAAGCAACAGGAGGTAGTAAACTTACTTGGAAGAAAACAAGTAGCAAAGACTTAGGTATACAACTCGAAATAAAGATTTGGGCAGCTTTTGGCTTTCTGTGGACAGTTCTGGGTAAAACAACACAGGAAATATGGGTGCTCTGTAGCAATGGATTTCTGGATTGAATAAGGATAGTCAATTTTCACGTCAGATTTAAGAATTTAGCAGGCCCCATATCTAAAATATATCTACAGCTCAAAAAAATAAATCATTCCAAAACTAATCTCCAAAGAAACAACTATCCCAGTAAAAGATGGGCCAAAGACTTAAAGAGTCTTCGCTGAAGAAGAAATAAGAATGGCATATGGACACATGAAGAAATGCTCAACATCTCTGGCCATAAAAGAAATGCAAATCAAAACAACTCTAAGATTCCACCTCACTCCGATTAGAATGGCCAGGACCAAGAAATCCAATAACAACAGATGCTGGAGGGGATGTGGCCAGGAGGGATCACTACTACACTGTTGGTGGGAGTGAAAACTCATTGAACCACTATGGAAAGCAGTATGGCAGTTCCTCAAAAGACTAAATAGAGAACTCCCCCATGACCCAGCAATTCCATTACTTGGCATTTACCCAATCGTCCAGAAACAAGGACATACTAAATACACTAGCACAACGATGCTCATTGCAGCACTACTTACCATAGCAAAGATATGGAACCAACCCAGATGTCCCTCAGTTGATGAGTGGATCAACAAGATGTGGTATTTATACACAATGGAATTCTATGCTTCTGTCAGAAAGAATGACATCGCCCCATTTGTAAGGAAATGGAAAGACTTTGAAAAAATCATATTAAGTGAAGTAAGCCAGACTCAAAGGAACATAGGCTCAATAGTCTCCCTCATTTGTCATAATCAGTAGAAAACTTGGGCTCTCCTAGCAGAGATTTACAATAGAACCAAATCTAGAGACATTAGGACAAATAGTATGACACTGTAAGGACCTCCAGGAGAAGGAAACAAAAGTCATATAATGAGTGATTGTTGTCCTTAATGTACTGTTATCTCTCACCTCTTTTGCCATTCTTTGGTTATCTCATATTGTTACAATATTTCACCTTGTTATCTGATATATTGTATATATTTGTATTTGGTTATTTGAAATAAAATAGTGAAGGGGGGAAAAATAAGATGAGGGGTGAGGGTGGGGGGAGGGAAATGGGGACCAAGACATGAGAAAGGCTAGCAAAGTATGTCAAGTAATGCACCTTCTATCTGGTGAATATAATGCAATCCTTCTATTAATTATAATAAAAATATATGGGGAAAAAAGAATTTAGCAGGCCCACTTCCCTGAACTGGCAATAGAAAGCACTTGGAAGGGGGAAATTTTATGAATAATTAGACATAATTAAGTTGTCAGTTCATCTATCATTATGCCTTGTCTCTCAGGGATGTTTTGCAGATTAATTAGTTAATGTTTGTAAAATAAGCTCCAAGTGCCATGTATCGTTGGCATAGGATTTGATTTTTCAGTGTGATGAATGCAATTAAGTCATGTTGATTTCATAGGAATTTTTGCTGCAGGCAGCCTCCGTTGAGGAGAGCTGTGAGGATGAGCGCATGGGCTCTGGCTCTGACATTTCCTCAGGAAGAGCTCTTGGTGGTCGGCAGTTTGCATTCTGGGTGTACATTTCAGGCAGGATGAAGCAAGAGGCTTTTGAAGTGTCAGAACTGTGGCTTCTCTTGATGGATAAAGGTTCTGTTTGTACAGTGCATCCATCTTGACAGTGTAGTGATTTATTCTCAAAATCAGCAGGGGAGAAAACATTAGGGGGTCTTTTGGGAGGCCCTAAGCCATCCTTGCCTACCATATGATGTCTGCATTAAAAGTTCTTCAGTTAGGAAATGTGTCTGTTTTTAAACTCAGAAATAGTTTCAAATATCCTTAAGCAATACCTGTTAGTACACAGCTTTTCTCTTCCTCCCTCCCTCCCTCCCTCCCTTCCACCCTTCCTTCCTTCTGTCATTCCTTCCTGTCTCCCCCTCCATCTCCCTCACACATGCTAGATTGGTGTTCTACTGCTGAGCTATGCTTCCAGCCTTGCTTTTCACCTTTTATTTTAGGGAGGGTCTCACTTTGCACGTGGGTGCATACTTGAGTCTCCATCTGCCGACTCTTAAGCTGCTGGCATCACAGGCATACACTATCAAGTCCAGCTTTCCTTCTGTGGAGAAGGAGTCTTGTGGATTTTTGTGATTGGGCTGACCTTTCCCTGCTGTGCTCTTAGTTTCAGCTTCCCATGTAGCCTGAGATGGCAGGCATGTCATTCTACATCACCGTACCCAACTATGAGTTGAGAAGTGATCGCACACTCTTTTCAGCCCATGCTGGCCTCAAACCATGATCCTCCTATTCTCAGCTTCCCAAATAGCTAGGATTATATGTACAAACCACCAGTGCCCAGCTTTTAGCAAGCTTTTCTAAGATATCGCAATTAAAAGCTGAGTCAGACGTTCAAGTCATAGTTTTAGACTGGTGATCTTTGATAGAGAAATCAAGAGAGGCTTGGGAAATGATTTCTTGAACATTTTCTTTTTTAGGACACCTTTCGACTTAGAAATAACTCAAGAGTTTAAAGAGCTTTTCTTTTCATGAGTTGTATTTATTCAGTGTTTGTTATATTCAAATTAAATGTCATGAAAAGATAAATTTTTTTCCTCCGAAAAATCATAAACTCTTTATATGCTAAAATAAGTAAGATACATTTAATGGACATATTAGTGAGATGAGTGGTAATGTCGTACCTTTTTATGTTTGTGTCTGGCTTAATGAAAAGCAGCTGTGATCCATTTGTGATCCATCTGCCTCTGGGTCCAACTGAAGACTTTGTTTTGGGGTAGAAGATGAAGAAAATTTGGCATCTATATACAAAGTGGAATGGGGGGGAGTATGTTAACACATTTTGTAGGTAATTATGATTATTTCTTTTTGATTTGACACCAAAACCCGACAAGTAGTTTCTTTAAAGGTTATTTTATGAAACGTATGGATAAATTTAGCCTTCGTTTGCATTAAAATTCATTGGTATATTTTCTACTTGTATCAAATGTCCATTTGGAAAATATCAATTCATTGAATTATGCAGAACTTCCAAATGTTGACACATTTCACTATGAAATAACCACTTTCATTAGTATCACAGCGGATTTCATCATAAATTCTTTAAGGACTGGTGTTTCTCAGATTCTCATTTTCACTTGAAAGCTGGAATTTTATTATTGGCAATGAACACTTGCAATTGTTTTCCTTGAATTGATAGTCTCACTTGGTTCATTTTAGGGAAAACTTCTGCCAAATACTCACATCCGAAAAGCCATAGGTGGTTTTCAAGTAAAAGTGGAATTTCAACTCAAGCAACCACACATATAATGTGGAGTTTTTTTGAGATAAAATTATAAGCAATGTACTTTGAGGCCTTGATGACAATTTCTCATTTCCTCAACACAAAGTATCAAAATGATGTGTGCTCAGAGGTCAATTTTTAATACAAACGAGTACTTTTTGTTTTATTAATATTGCTGTTAACTGATCTATTAAGAAAAGTCCATGGTGTCTGGCAACAACACACACACTGATAAGCTAGTATATTTCTTCCCGCATCTCAGTTGGAGCTGAGTATTTCTTTTTTTTTTTTTTGTGGGTCATGGGGCTAGACCTTGGCCTGGCACTGTCCTTAAGCTCTTCAGCTCAAGGCTACCTCAAGTCAAGCCCCACTTCCCGTTTTCTAGAGGTTAATTGGATATAGGAGTCTCAGGTTTTTTTTGTGTCTGGGCTGGCTTTGAACCTTGATCCTCAGATCTCAGCCTCCTGAGTAGCTAGGATTACAAGCATGAGCCACTGTGCCTGGATGAGCTGAATATTTTAAAAATTAAATTAATTTTTTTTCTATTTTTATTTATTTATTTCTATTATCCATAAGTCATTGTGCAAGGGGTTTCAATGCAACATGTCAGTAAGAACAATGCTTCTCGATCAATGCCATCATTCTCCCCAACTCTCCCAACCCTACCCATCCCCTCAAATTGCCTAGTTGTATTTTCACATATGTACATTGAATCTGATGACATTCCCTCGCCCTTTGTCTTGGAGCCGAGTTTTACCCAAATTACCCAGGAGTTTGACTCGTTTGTTCCACCAGTGGCAGTGTCAACCCAGTGAGAAATTAAGTCATATCCTAAGTCTTCTTTTGCAAGCAATATCGAACTTGTTATCTCCCTTGAAAGGATCTTGGTGATGTCCAAAGGACAGTACTTTTGAGATTCGCTGGAGTAAGAAATACACTAAAGGTGGAACAAAGGAAAAGGTTAACATTATCTTAAAAAAAACCCCAGCTACAGGTAGGATAAGGTAAGGCACACACACACACACACACACACACACACACACACACACACACACCAGTTTATATATATTTTTCAAACTTCTTGGGCTATAACACACAAAGAGACCATATCTCTTACCTTGTGATAAAGTGTACACAACGTACTTACTGAATTAACATTTTATGGAATAGATATTCTTTTAATTTGTGATGTACTTAAACATTTAACAATTTTTATTTTGCCTTATTAAAGTGGGTTGGAAACTATAGCTTGACAAAAAACAAAACAAAAAACATTGTAAATGAATACACTTTGATTTATTAATATATAAACCCTCATAAGGGTTATTACCTCTGGTTTGAAACTAAATCTACCCAGGAATTTTTAATGGTTTATTTTCCCATTTCTTAACTCAGCTGAAATAATTTCAAAGTAGTGTGATCAAAGGAGAAACATTTTGTTTTAGGAATGCAGTGCATATATTATTACATGAACTACCACTCTGATTTTATTTTCTCCAAGAAATCTAAATGTTTATCTGAAGTTTATAGAACCTATGCTTTTCCTCTAGCATTATGGGTAGATGCATAATAAAATCTTACAAAGGAAGCTGTGTCAAGACTGGCTCTATGGTAATTGTGCTCATAAAAGCTTTAACATTCTCAGGATCTACATTTATATTCTATTTATTGTGTCTAAGTTCTTTCTTACTCTGCCAATTGTTTGCAAATCATTACTCTAATTAATTTCTACTGGTAAAAGCCAAAATGAAATGACTATTTATTTTTTCGCAGTAAAGGTAAATGTTTCTTGTTGTTGAGAAGAAGATAGACTGTGAGAAAGTAGAATAAATCTCTGTTTTAATCCTTAAACCTTAGTTTCCCAACACTTAAAGTAAAGGTACTTTCCTAGCTCTCTGCCCCCTCTGGTATGTCATCATTTATTCTTCTGGCTTCAAGTAATGAGTATGAAGTATTGGTGGAAGAGACCAGATGGAAGTGAGAGAAAGGATTAACCAGAAGATGAACACAGATGTCCTAAGTTAAGGAGATGCCACTGGAAATGGAGGCAACAAACCCTTAAAATGATTAGTGATTTGAGCGGGAATGCAAGAAGAAAGGGGAAAAGATAGCTGTGAGAATCTAGTTTGAGTGAACTTGGTGAGGCAGGAAGAGGAGCTGATTCAGGACAAATATTGTATTGGCCTTCTAAAAATGTATTGTCGATGTTAAGGCGGGCATCAGGTTCCATCCAAGTAGAATCCAATCTTGAGTGGCCGGGAGTTTGGCCTAGCGGTAGAATGCTTGCCTAGCATGCATGAAGACCCAGGTTCAATTCCTCGGTACCACGTACACAGAAAAAAGCTGGAAGTGGTGCTGAGGCTCAAGTGGTAGAGCTCTAGCCTTGAGAAAGTCCAAAGACAGTGCTCAGGCCCTGAGCTCAAGCCCAGGACTGGCAAAAAAAAAAAAAAAAAAAGAATCAAAGCTTGAGATGTGAATATTTTAGTCTCTGCTAAAGCTACAGTTAAACCCAGGAGTATAAATGATGTCACTGATAAATGCCAAGAACACAAAAGAAATAAACTGCTGGTTTACTAGGGAGCTTGGAAACTGAAAGAGCTATAAGAACAGGAGAAGCTGACAGAGGAGACAAAGAAGATCTATGGGGCAGGAAAATCAGTAAGAGAAATGAACTTACACAGAGGCAAAGAAGTTTGGAAACACATGAATTATTAAACTACAGAGCTTTCTGGAAGAACAACCCCTTCCTCCTAAACAAAGATTAATAGAGCAATACTCAGGGAGCGGCCTGATGTGAACAGACAGATCTCAGAATTTGCAGCTCTGGCTTTCATTTCTACCTAAGTGTGTACTAGTTCTATGGCTTTGGATAAACCACTCCACTATGAGACAATGGAAGGCTAATCTGTATGCAAAAGGTTGTCAGAAAGTTATCAACTCAGACAGAGCATAACTAGGTTGAATTAGTTGATGAACATTATTGAGCATAGAAAATTTAGCTGGGCATCAAAGGACATAGGTCACGAGTGGATGGAAGAGAAATCTACGGAACATTTTCTAAGTCATTTTAGGGAATGGAATTCCTCATACAGAACTGAAGGCATACATTCCCTTGAGAACAGTATTTTTCTATTTGATGCTGGTCCTGGGGCTTGAATTTAGAGTCTGGGTATTGTCCTTTTGCTTTTTCCCTCAAGTCTTGTGCTGTTCCACTTGAGCCACAGCTCTACTTCCAGCTTTTTGGTGGTTAATTGGAGATAAGAGTCTTATACACATGCCTGCCAGGGCACAACCGCTTTAGATGATTAATCCTTTTTCTCACTTCCATCTGGTCTCCTCCACCAATACTTCATATGCTTTACTTGAAGCCAGAAGAATACATGACATACCAGAGTAGGCAGAGCCAGGCGAGTACCTTTACCATAAGCATTGGAAAACAAAGGCTTAAGGATTAAAACAGATTTTTCTTTCTTTCAGTCCATTTTTTTTGTCGACATGCTTCTTAGATCTCAGTTTCCTGATTAGTTAGGATTACAGGTGTGAACCACCATTACTTGGCTGGTCCTGGGGAGAAAGAAAATGGAACCAAATCAACATAAAGGTATATGATTCATCTTTCTTTTGGGGGAAATTCAGTTACACGCTTATATGGACTTAAAAAAAATGTGAGAATCAGTTTCAGAATAGTAGAAGCTTTGCTGACCACCCATGGGAATAGTATCAGCAATTTGGTGTGTGTGGACAGTCATGTGCCACAGAGAGTATTTTTATTAGGCATCATTGGTGGCTTCACATGGTCCCGATGTGGCGAACCTTGCTTGGGATGAAAGCAATGAGCTCACAGCATTCCCATTTGTGAGGACAAGCTGGAAATTAGCAGCTTTTCCAAATAAAAACCAACGGGTACTAAGTATGTCATCACAGGGTGGTGCTGTTCTAGATTTTAAGAAGTTTTGGACATATACAAGGAACATTATTCTGTTATTAAGTTATTAAGAATGCATTTATAAGTTAGTTTATGTTGGCTCAATGCAAACATGAAAAAATCATTTGTTAATTATGCAGCCATTGAAGTCTTGCATCATTAACCACATATTTAAAACAGCTTTGTATCGCTTAACAAAAACACAATTTAAAACTCAGATTATTAAATTTTCTCTGTTCCAATGTCCAATTGCCCTACAGCCAAGATTAACCTGTTTGTCTCATAATTAAATAAACCACGGTGTTATTTTTCCATTTGTTGAAAAATTCAATTGCAGGGACATGAGGTAATTTGTGCCTCTATCTTTAATCATTTGCTGTTAAAAAAAAATCAAGAATTAAGCTCTGGATTTGAAAACTTACCCGTATTAGTACAGTGTGTCAGACAGGCATTGTGCTGATCAGAGAAAAGAAGGAAAATAATAAAGGTTAAAAATTATCTTTGAATTAAAAAGCAAGAGAGTACCAAATGGAAATTCCTCCACTAGCCAGAATGGGCAGTAGTTCATATCCACCACCAGCAGCTGGCAGAGGGGCTGAGGAGTAACATAAGGTGCCCTGGGTGCCAAATCCTCTGCGTAGGCAGCAGTTTTCATCCCTTCCAGTGGGAGGGAAAGGGACAGCACAGAGAATGGACCAGAGCTTACGTTTCCATGTAGCAGTATATCCCACTGCTAGAGAAACTCGGGAGTTAGCCAACAGAATGGAATTCAAATTTGGAACCAGATCTCACCTGATATATTTTAATTGGATGCCATGTGATTATCCATCTGTTTATAATTTGAGTGTCTTTTCTTGGTATGAGAAATACTTTTGTACAAGGTGGGACCAATGCGCCTCTCAATTTCTATATGGAAAAAAATTTTTTCTATCTTCTCATTGCTTTGCTGAGTAGCTTTCAACAAGCTTTTGGAAAAAATGCCTGGATCCAGATTTATAAAGTATCAACTGATGTGATGCTAAAACAATGTGGGTATTTTATGGGCTGTAAAGCTCTTATTATTAAGTAATTTTTTGGTTATGATGATTTTAATAATAACAGTAGTAAAGTACTCTAGAGGTTGGAAAGCTCATAAACCTTTAAAAATCAGTTGGGATTATTTAAATTTGGTTTACACCTTAGGGATGAAATAAAAATATATGATTTGGCTACAGCAATAGTTCCATGATTTATTTAAACTTTGCTATTTAGATGATCTCCAGAAATTGATGCTAGTGAGAATGAAAAAACAAAATTATTGAGCCCTAAAATTTTTGGAAATTATAGTAGCTTTTTTCTTTAAAACTATGCTAATCTTCATAGCCCCACTTTCATTTGCTTTTCTAAACCTGTCTTTTATGATCTTCTTATCAAAATTTCAACTACTGACATAAGAATTTAGATTTATATTCTTTAAGTAAAAAGATCAGATGTTCTCAAATTTTGTTATATCAGAATAAACCCATGAAATCATTTGGGGTATGAGTTGCTTAAATAGTGTGGATGCATATACGAGTTTGAGAACAAGTGAACTCAATAAGCCCAGTGGTCAAAAATGCCCATCACCCATTGATTGCTTTTGTAAATAACATTCTATTGGAATGTAGCTCCACCTTATCAATTTTGCGTTGTTTAGCTATGTTCACAGCACAAGGGCAGGGTTTAAGTAGTTAAGACAAAGACTTGGGTGGCCATGAACTTAAAAGAATTTACTTCAAGTGCTTATCCCAACTTGTTGCAACAAAATGACTCATCACTAAGGTAAGCGTCATAATATGTGTAAAAATCATACATCTAGTGCCTCAAGGGTTACATAGAAGTTCAATGATAAGAAGCAAATATATTTAGAAATGCATTCATCTCACAAGGTGAATAGTATTAGAGGATTATAGGGGCTTAGGAGTGTGCTTCAATTTAACAAGGCAGGATGATGAGGAAAAGGGTTGATGATCTTTATGGTTGTTTAGCCAAAAATAGCACATCATAAAACAAGGATGCTTTCTGGTGATACAGTACAAGAATTCTCTACGCAGTATGAGGCATCTTGAACTGTGAATAAATTGGAAGAAGTTCCAAAGACAATAGATACACTTGAGTGAATGGGAGGATGGAGCTGTAGCACAGCCTTTGATTTACATAGCATGATTACCTCAAGGCTCACACAGCCCTTCCCCTAAGCTGGGATGGATTTCCTGCCAGTGTCTGTAGGAGATATTGAATTGACATCACAGGGAAATGTCAGCAGAGAAGGAAAACTGATTGCCAAGTCAGGGGAGGGAGTTGGAGAAAGGAATTAAATTCCTCACACCTTGTTCATCATGTCATTCACTTTCTTTTTCAAAGATTTTAATGATTTCCTATTACTTAAGGAATTAAAGTCAAACCTGGGTTGGCACATCTGGTGCGCCCTAATCTGTCCCTTATGCTGGTGTCACACAGCATTTTCATGCCCACTGCCTCATTTGATCCATCCAATGCCCTTAGTGCAATCAGAAGAGCTGTTAATATTCCCATGTAACCAATATGTAAGCTTAGGTACAGCTGATTGACCGGATTGGCTAAAAGTCACAGAACTATAAGAGGCTGAGTCAGAACTCAAACTCATGTGTCCTGCATCCATTCAATGTAGTCCTCTAAGTTAGACTGACTTGTTCCAAAAGCATATATCCCTCTTCTTCGTGTGATATAGTACTTTTCAAGTTTGCAATCATTCAAGTCTCCACTAGCAAATGCTTTTTGAGTTCCCATTCTTATCACTCCTGCTCTAAAATCATGTATTTTTTGTTGACTTCAGTCATGTTCTTTAGGATCATCCTCATATTTGTGCATCTCTTGCCTTACTGAATATTTGAATTGCACAGTGAAATCCTCAAATTGCTGTTTAATTTTGCACATATGTACATCTTGTACGTCCAGCTGAAATGCAGCTCTTTCGGGGAAGTGTTTACATACCAGCTATTTCTCTTCTCCTCCATCATGCCTTGCATCGTGCATAAAGAAAGTGAGGATTCAATAAATACTTGGGGGCTAAACAAATGAGTTCATTCTTCTGTTATCTCTGAATATGATTAAGAGAAATTAGATGAAAGTGGAAAAAAGTGAACCAGGTTGAATATGACAAATGTGTTTTTAATAGCACATTCTTTTCAATGGAATCAAAGTGTTCCAATGGCAACAAGCAATGCTCTATGTTTAGTTGGAGCCTGGAATCTTAAGGGCTGACCTATCTTAAACTGGGCATAACATAAACCAGCCCAAAAGAAGTGAAGACTTGGAATACATATTGATAATTCCTTTGTATCTTGTACTTCTTAGGCTAGCAGCTCACAGACAGTTGGCATCACAGAAAGAACAAGACTCTCTAAATGGTGGCCTGGCCACATTCCTCTTTCTGGGGAGTGCTCTCTTATGTTTTTCTGGCCTGTGTCAAGAGGTACAGTGATGGCAAGGTGAATCCTGCCTGAGACTTCTCCAAAGTCTTCTCATCTCTCTTTGGAGATGAGGCTAAGGACTAAATATGATCACCTTTGGAGTGTTCGTTAAGTGGAAACTAAAAATCCTGAAATTCTCACCTTCTCCATGTTGGGTATCTACACGTGCCCGATACTGACTTTCAGGCACACTCCATCCTGTGTCTTTGAGCTGTATGAAATGATTCAGGACTGCTCTGGTTTCCCACTTGGAACGCACCGGTGATCAGAGAGTTGTGTGGGTTCAGAGCCCCAGACAGCCTAGGCAGAACTGTGTGGTCTACACTCCATTTCCATGTTTCTGGATGTGTATGTTTACCAAGCTAAAATGAAATGCTAGGTAATGCCTATTTACATTGATGACTTCCTCTCAATTTACTAGACCTTTCCATCACAGTAAGTGATTATATTCATCTGAGTGCTACCTGGGAAGTTGAAAACTTATGTGGTTTTTATTACTTCTACAAGAGCCTCTCAATTATATTCTACACACACATTTCTTCACTTAAAGAGTAAAACAGAGCTCTGTAAAGTGAGCAGCATGTTTACAGTAGATCCCTATGGCTTGCTATCAAATTAGTGGCAAATCAGTACTCTAGTAAACAGAGGTCAAAGATCAAACCCACAATTTCACATAAAATTCAAAACACAAGATGTGAAGTCTACAATACAAGGCTTGTGTCATGAGACCATCAACTACTCTTAAAAAAATAATCAAAACCAGGAAAAGATGAGAGGAAATAACATTTAAACACAATTTTCGTCCAGAATTTGATGCAAAAGCCAGACTTCACAAAGATCTTTTTAAAAACCCTGACAACTGACTACATGCCATTCATCTTAAATGGAAACACACATCAAAGGTGGCGAGAAGCAAGCAAGGGTTAGCAACTCCCGAATTCTCCTCAAGGACTTGACACTGACTCTGGAGAAGGCAAAAATCTGTCTTCATGTTTTTTCCTCAGAAAAGCTGGTTGGAAAGAATTGTTTTCCTTCTCTGGATGGATAACTAGAAAGAGTCATGCTAATAAGAAGACAGTGGTTCTATTCTCCTAGATCTGATTAGATATATTACTTTTTATGAAAAGTCAAATGATTTACTACCATGAAACTGTACATACCAACCTCCATTGTTTTTGCAGGCAGCTCTCCACTTTTGGCTTCTAAGCAGGAAACCAGAAGAATCAAATTAATTGCCTGTTAAAGTGTTCTTTGAAAACAAAACAAAACAAAACAAAAACCCATTATCATTGTATTATTAAAACTGACGTTCTAAATTAGTTAACAGCTCACATCTATCATTAGCAATATAGACTGAATTGATCTTGAATTAAAATGTAAATTTTTACTGTGCTTAAATGAATGGATTAAGTCAGATTGATCTTATAGGAGGAAAATCAAAAACCTTTTAAAATAGAGTTTAGAAAGTCGCTGCAAGAGCTATGAATATTTTAAAATAATTGTATTAATCATGTAAATCACAAGCTGCCTATTCATTCATAACTGGCTGCTAAATCAATGCCACCAGATGTCAGTGTATCCTGTATGGTTAAGATGGAGTTCTCAAAACCACCCAACTTTCATTTTAATTAGTGACAATGATGTAGTAGCCAATCAATGAAGACCTCTAGAAGATTCTAGATTAGATTTTTCCATGGGGCATGTTAAGGTACAGGCCTCTCTGGTGAGATGCAAATCCTTAACTTCCCAAATAAGCCCCAGCACTACGACTCTTGAAAACAGGTACCATATTCTGAAAAAGACTACCATCATGAGCTCAAGGAATATGTGAGACACAGGAGCTTGAACTGAGCTTCAAGGTTCTGCACTAGACCTCTGCTCCTGGTACCCATCGTGCAAACTGATCTCAAAGTCCTGACTATGGAAGTCTTATTGGCATTTGTTGTTTAAGTCAAATGAATTTCTCAGCTAGATAGTGGAGATCTTATTGAAATAGAGGAGAGCAAACTTACAAGGCATTTAAAGCTGATTATTTGCACAGAATTCTTGGCCAGTTTCCATTTCAATTAACAAAAAATATGAGTTTTAAACTGCAAGATTTTGAGGTTTTAAGTTATTTTTTAAAGTAGTGATTGGGCCATTTTAAAGGGCAAATGTAGGATCCTCTTTAAGAATGAGTAGGAATAGAATTGAAAATGTTATTAACAGTATGCCTTCAACTGTGACATATATACACATTTTGATAACTGCAAGCTCTATAGATGTTCAAAGTTCTTGGCACTTTGCTAGTTCTCATGAAAAATGAACTTTTTATGAACAAGGTTCTTATTGGAACTTAACATTATAGAGACTTTCTGTAATATTTGTTCAAATCTAGGCTTCCTGATGTGTAATTAACTATGGGCATTTCATAAAGGTTCTCCTTTATCCTAAAATTTGAATTACTGTAAGATTTACCCTTGATGAGATAACGTTTAAAATATCAATCCTAAGAGGAAGAAAAATTGTTATGATCTTAAATCTGCAATTTTTTTGGATTCTACTTACAAAAAGCAAGTGTGTTTGTGTAATGATAACTCTGAATAAACCTAGGAAGTTTAACTTCAAAATGCTGTGAAATTTAGAGACAAAGTTCCCTCTCTCCTCAAATGCACATGCATACCTATTATTTCTTGGGCTCTTAAAGCTAGCCAAATGGTTAAGGATTCTCTCTCTATTGGACAAGATCAAACTGGGAATTTTAACTTGATAACATATGTTTTATGACACAAACCCCCACAGCCAAAGTCTTTGTATTTGAATATTTGTACTCATGTACCATCATAAAGCCTCAGAAAATAGAAAACAATTGCCTAGTAACTGAAAGCAGATGCTACAAAAATGACTCTTGTTTTTGAAACTTTACCTATAAAATTGCATTTCATAAAGTCCAGAGAATCCCACCCACTCCTCAGGCCCTGAGCTTTTGTACTGCTTTCTTAATACAATTCTATTGTGAATTAATTTATTTTACTCACTAAAACTGGTTTCTGTGCAATAACTAATCTTCCCAACAGGCTTTCAGACAAGTAGATGGCAGGTATAATCTTTTAAAAGCTAGGAAAAGGAACAGGAGGAAGTGGAAGACATTTTCTATATACCATCTAATTTATTCTTCATTAGCCTGATGAGGTAATGGTGACCCTTTCATTGGAACAATGAGAAAACTGGCTCAAATTTGGTTAACTTGCTCAAGGTTACTATCTATTTAAGCAGCAGAGCCAAGATTTAAACTCAAATTTGCCTGAAACTATGTTTTATCCATTCTGTTTTTGTTTAAATGACTTATCCAAAATTACATGATGAGAGGTAACAGAATTGAACACAAAACTCAGTGCCAATACCCTGGATTATGTTTGAATAGAATCCTAGCAATAAAGCCCAGCAATCAATTCCTACCCAACAACCAACATGATTCTACATTTCCCCTCTTTATTGTAAGTCTTGATTTATTCCACATACTCAATATCTTAAATAATTACAGGCTTACTTTGTCTTGAAACCCATAACTCACCCTGAGGAGGTCAGCCCATAAATCATTGAAGAAATAAAAGGTAAAGATATCCCATCAGGGATTTCTATTCAAATGTGGTTTTACCCACAGAGAAAATTATGGATAGGGTCAGAAGACATTTTTCTTCTTCTTTTTTCTTTTTCTTTTTGGCCAGTCCTGGGGCTTGAACTCAGAGCCTGAGCACTGTCCTTGAGGTTTCTCAAGGCTAGCACTCTGCCATGTGAGTCACAGCATCACTTCTGGATTTTTCTGTGGTGCGGAGGAATCAAACCCAGGGCTTTATGCATGCTAGGCAAGCACTCTACTAGTAGGCCAAACTCTTGGCACAGGACAGCAAACTTCTGTCCAGCGCCATGAATCAGGTCAAAGGGGAATGAAAACTGGACAGGATCATGGCACTGCCATTTCAGTTCAATACTCCATACATCCTGTTTTGACTTAGCTCATCATTCCTTCACTTCTCATCTTTGATTTAAAGCCATCATTCCTCCCACAGAAGAGGAAATAAAGAAGAAAAAATCCAGAGTGTGTATACCTACATGGTTTTGGTATCTATTATGTGAGGTTTAAAATACATTAATGAGACAGTGCAAGGGAAAGGATGACATTGTCCAAAAAGAAAACGTACCCTTTACCAGGCTTATGTAACAGATACTGCTTTGCAGATCACCTTTATGATAACAATAAAAACTTTAGAAAATAATTGCATTGATGAAGATCAAAAATTCATTAAAATCCAGTCTTATTTATTCAACATGAATCTTAATAGACTCAGGCTATGTTGAGTTCTTCCACCAACCTCAATATAGTGGAAGCAGTGGGAAATAAAACTCCTTTCTATCCAGATCACTCTGTTAACTGGGCGATTGAGGCCATTTCTACCCTGTGTCTAAGTGATGATCCCCAGAGTTTTGAAACAGTAATAATATCCTTCCTGGATCCAATTTGGAGCCAGAGAATTGGCAAGTAAGGCCACGAAGAATACTAGCATTTGCTGACTAAAGACAGCCTGACGGCCATTTTGCTCATGAGGGCTTGGAGAACATGAATAACCAGGAGAGTGGAAAGGAAAATAACTTCACAGAGCTGCCCCAGTATCGCTTATTGCTTTGTAATCCGCTGGGGACGTTCATGGAGTTGTAGACTCCATCTTGATGGGGGGATGTTCATAATCCACTTGCTCTGGGGAGGGGATGCATTTAACACTTCTCCCAGCCATAACCTTACAAGCTGTCTTTAAATCTTCCAGCTGTTCTGACACAATGGAAAAGCAGCTCGCATTCTTGTGTGATGGCATGTTCTGGGTGGGAGAAGAGGGCTTATCCTGACTCATTTCTTTATGGGACTTTTGGTTGGGAGGGACCCAAAGCTTGGATCATAGACCTTGCATCCCTCTGATGGATTTGGGTTTCCATAGTAACAGTGGAAGGTCCCAAAGACAGTTGTTGTCAGAGGACACCCTGAGTTGAATCACAGATTTCAAGCGTGGACATCTGACCTGTTTTTAAGGTGAACATACGTCTGTGTATAGATAAAAAGAAAAAAAAATAAACGAATTGATGTTTCATTCACCTGAATAAGCCAAGCTCTGAAATAACCACATAACAAAAGAATCTAGGCTAGGTAGAAATAACCAACCTTAAAAAGAAAGAAAAAAAGAACCAACCTTTGCAAATCTCTGCACTTACAATATAGTTTGTATATTTTAAAAGATTTTTTGAGGACACTCAAATGTAGGAGTTTAAAGTCTTCCAAATAATTTTTACCACCTTCCTACCTTACTTCACCATCTCATAGCTCAAAGTAAATAACCTGGCATTCTTACCTCCAACTGTTCTGATACAATGAAAACTCTCACTTGATTACTACAGCCACCTTCCAACCTGTGTTCCTGTCCTCCACTTCCGTCCTCCAGCCTCTTCTCTACTCAGGGTCCAAGGTGACCTTTCTAAAATTTGAACCTGAACATGTCATGTTATTGAGTCCTCTCAGTAAAAATCCAAAGTCCTTCCGAAGTTCTTCCCAACCTCCATAGGCTAACCTTTCCAGCTCCATCTCTTAGTATCCTAAACCAGCCCTTTCACACCTAGGCCTTTTTGTCCAGGGCATTCTGCTTTGGTCCTCACTTGGACAAGGCCCATTTAAGTTTCAGGCCTGTCCTGGAATCTCATCTTCTTTAGAACACTGTCCTCCACTCTTGCCCATGGCCAGTGTCTCCCTAAGTGGTCAACAGAGCTATTAGTTTTATCCTTATCCCAGTGAATTCTTGCCAATTTCTAGCTCTGGACTTTGCTTTCCTTAACTGACAGGATTGTCATATCACTGTCATTTCCCTAATGTCTACCACAGACTAGGAATTCAATAAATACCCAACAAAGACAAAAAGAACAAAAGAAAGCCCACCTAGTGAAATATTTCCTTTGCTTGAAAAGATGGTTCCACCAGGGTGCTGGTGGCTCACACCTATAATACTAGCTTCTCAAGAGGCTGAGATCTAGCCAGGCACAGTGGCTCATGCCTATAATCCTAGCTATTCAGGAGGCTGAGATCTGAGGATCAAGGTTCAAAGCCAGCCCAGGCACAAAAGGACCTGAGACTCTTATCTCCAATTAACCTCTAGAAAATGGGAAGTGAGGCTTGGCTCAAAGGTAGTGTGATAGCCTTGAGCTGAATAGCTCAGGGATAGCACCCAGCTCAGAGTTCAAGCCCAATGACCCCTCAATCCCCCCTAAAAGAGGCTGAGATCTTAGGATCATGGTTTAATGCCAGCCGGGACAGGAAAATCCATGAGATTATTATCTCTAACAAGCTACCAAAAAAAGCAGAAGTGGTGTTACGGCTCATATGGTAAAGCAGCTCAGGATAGCTCCCAGGCCCTGCATTCGAGCTTCAGGACCTGCACCAAAAAAAAAATATATGGCTCAGCTCTTCTCTAAAGCTGTACTGCCCCATTCCACCCTGGTATTAACAATGCCCTTTCCTACTCCTCCCAAAACATGCTATTATATATGCAGTATGTTCTGTATGACTGAAAATATAGTACTGCAAAGTTGAAAGTTGTTTGAGGGTAGGATTCCATTTTTATCCACTTCAAACTTAAGCATTGGCCCAGGGCTACAATGCAAGAGACAGTCAATAAACACCACTTAAACTCAGTACTGCACATTCACATCAGTTGAGACATTCTACTAGGATGAAAGAGAAGATACTATGAGAAAATACTCAGGAAGGATGGTGGAATGGTGAGGAGACTCTGGATAACACCCATAAAAGCCCAGTGATTTGCTCCTGGGGTATTCTGCTCCCCACACCTGAACACTGAGGCATACTGTCTCAAAGCACAGCCCTTCTTTCTGTCTCTTCTCTATAGTTTCTCCCATGGAACTTCGGGCCAGACCTGATTATTCAGAGTGTAAATGCCATTCCTTCATACCATATCCAGAAATTACATGGGAAGCTCAAGCTAAACCTTGATGTCATTTGACATATTGATCTAGGGTTCTACCACCCCAAGGAGCTTTGTCAACCCTTTTACCTTCTGTTCTTTACCTTCTGACCTACAGGATATTCTCATATCCTGATAGGAATGGCCACTCCAATGCTAACGTGGGCACTATCCCAACCTAAAGTCCACCTTTCACTAATTTATCCCATTACCTTGTCTGCTTGGACACATTTCAGTGCCTGATTCATTCATGAATCAGGCTTTTCTTCATAACCCAGTTCCTTCAAATGCTTTCGTCCTCTTCATTCTTATGCCCACTAGTATGTCTACTACAGGTGGTACCTTAGGCTTCTCGCTTCATGTACTCATTGAGTGTCCATTGTATTTTAGCCACTAAGAGATGAATAAAAAATGTAACAAATGGTACATTTCCCCCAAAGAGCACACGGATCTTGAATGTACAGAAACATATACTGCATAGAACAATTAACAGAGTTTATACAGGACACTCCCTTTCCCAGTAGATAAAAATGTGGATGCCATTTGTTTGCTTGAGAAATGATCTCAGGAAGCACAATAAGAGCGTGAGAGTGTAACAGAGAAGGAAAAGCTAGGTATGAGTGGATTAAAAAGTGGTAATGCTGGGAGCTTCTGAGGCACTGAGTCAAATACTCTTTGGAATATCAGTTGATTCCTGTCCCTCACTGGCGAAGGGTACTTCAGAGGCATTTGTTCCCTGGTATCTCAAGTGGTGATGACATGCTCCTGTGGTCAATGAAATTCCTCAAGATACAGAAGCTTGGCAAATAAAGCCATGAATGCATGCAGGAGCTGTCCACTCGGACCCAGGCACAGGAGGCCTCGACAGTACCTGTTCTGGATACAGAAATACAAGTGTGTGCATGTGTGTGTGTGTGTGTGTGTGTGTGTGTGTGTGTGTGTGTGTAGGGCATTATTGAACAGGAAAATATTTACAGAGTTTCTGCCTTAGCAGGAAGGTAAATAGGAGATTTTCCCCAGGTAGACAGCTAAGAAAATGGTTTCAAATCAAGTGGGCCTTATGTACAATGATGATTACGTGTAAACTCAAGTGCTGATTTGGACTATCCCAACTAAGTGGCTGCAGACAAGCCTGATGGGGAGAAGAAGACACTGGGTGAGGTGAGATCGGACATGTTTAACAGCATTTGCCAAGAGACCAAAGCCATGAGAGATGGGTGAAAGGATTTTGTCAGCATTCATCGTAGTGGAAGGGTTTGGCCATGGGGACCTATGCTGATGAAACACATTTTCCAGTTCTTCAGTGCCTTCGTCCCTCACACACTCCCACCGCACGTACACTCATCACAAAATGGGTCCGTGTAACAAGTTCTGTCTGCAGTTTGTAGGGATACTTGGGTGCATAGAGAAGGAGGTACAGTCATAGATCTAGGTTATTCTCTAGATTTGTGGAATATATTTAAACCTTCAGAATTTAGCTTCTTCCACCTTGTTTATTTCCCTTTGTTTACTCACTTCCATGGAAGGAAGGATTCCCTTTTCCTGAAGTCTGTTTTGTTCCAGTCTTCAGCAGATTATGTAGACTGAAGGTCTCAAGGGAAATGGGTATTTTCCTCTTAGGAACAAGTATAATTTGGGGTTCCAAGAAAACAGAGTCTATTATTGACAAATGAAGCATGATCCTCTCAGGAGAAAAGAGAACAATATGGATTAGGGGAGGATTACTTCAAACATATACCACTGTGTTTAAATAAATAAGCCAGAAACGTCAACAGTAGAGAAAGCTCAGTGAATAAACCATGACGACCAGATTCCCTGGAGCTCCTTGTCTGTGTTTGAGGATTTTTGTTGTTGTTGTTGTTGTTGTTGTTTTTCCTCTCTGCGCAGCTCACATGAGCCAAGTTTTCCTGGGCTGAGCCCTCAGTTCTTAAAAACATTTGTTGATGTACTGTTTTACTACATTGAATTGTGTTTTACTTCATCAGCAGGGCAAAAGTGTATGTGTGTGTTGTGTGTGTGTGAGTGTGTGTGTGTGAAACCAATGATAAAAATAGAGGGTATTGGGGGGCTGGGGGATTGTTTGTGCTTGTTTAATTTTCTTTTTTTTTTTTTTAAGAAAAGAAGATAGCTGGGACCAGAGAAGAATGAGGGAGCAAGAATATTTAAAAACTAATTATAGCATAAAAATTATCCAAGGGCTTTGTTCTGGTCTCTGTTACAGTACTAGTTTTGTCCTTGTGCATGAGTCACAGCCACCTAGGGGTCAAGCTTGTGACTATTAAGACCATTATTGCACTTGGTTATTTCTGTAGAATTCTCTAATTCAGTTCAGAGTTCATCCCATCCCACCACTGAGGGCATGGATTCCCAACACGGTACTGGGGCTGTGTGATTCCTTACTATGGGATTGGCCTATCCATTAGAATATGTTCCACTGTATTCTTGGCCTCATTCCACTAACTGATTCCAGGAGATACCCATTCTCAGGTTGGGACCACCAAAATACCTCTAGACATGGCCAAATGTCCCCTGGAGGGTGTTAAAAATCATCTCTATATAGAACCACTGGCATAGAACCACAAAACCATGACAAACTTTTCTATTCTTTAAATTATCATCAATATTGTGGTTGAGACAAGGGTTATACCACTATGTAACTTGGGCTGGTCTTGCACTTACAATCCTCCCAGCTTCGTGAATGCTTGGATTAGGCATATACAATGATAAATGTGTTCTAAAAAAACTCTCAAATAGGTCACTACAACATTTTC